>NC_142772.1:2432500-2590000 GCF_988280905.1 Pimephales promelas | reverse complement strand
ACAAAATTTGTGACTATCATGTCCAGTTTAAAAAAAATAAAAAAATAAAATAAATAAAATATCGGCCGATATATCGGAATATCGAATTTTAAAACCCAAAAATATTTGTATCGGTATCGGCCTTCAAAATCCTTTATCGGTCGGGCTCTACTTCCACGTGTTGCATAAACTCTTAATAAAAAATAAAAAAAAACATTTAGGTGTGATCAATGTAATAAAAAATCGTCTAAATATTTATATATTTATTTATCTATATCTATCTTAAACATAAAATAACCTGATCCCGTTTGACCAAAGCTGTGCGATTTGTTCTGACTTGTCCAATTTTCAGCATCAATTTTGCATCTTGTATCAAAATCCTGTCTATGCATTTAGTGTATACCGGTAGTGTACCTAAAATAAAAAGTTTTATATGGCTCTTATTATTTTATTATTTATATGGCTCTTATATAGATTTATTTATGGCTCTTAATTTCTTTGTATTAATTAACCCCAAGTAAATGTATATCCACTGTTCTTTTTTTTTTATAAATATAGGATTTGTATTTGCCTACATCTATAATTATTATAGTCGAATCGAGAATCAAATCGAAAATCGAAATTGAACATCTGAATCGATACCCAGCCCTACTCAAAATGGCTGCCATCCAGTATGGCCAACACTAGCAACACAAAAACACTAACATGACCAAACATAACGAGATCAGTCTCAATATTTTACGCCAAACTGTTATAGAGTTACAAACAAAAATAACTCTTTTCATATTTCTTGACCAGTAGGTGGTGCTATTTGAATGAAGTGTTATAGAAAATGCTTGAGTCTGTCATAAATCTTGTTGCCAACATGATCTTACAACCAAATTTGGTTAAGATCTGATGAACAGTCCAGGTTTAACAAAAAAATGATGGCGAATCTAGTGTTGTATTTTACTCAATATGATGAGTGTGTTTATAGGCCTTAATATAAACTTTGGTGCAAATTTGAGATGTTGGTACAGCGTTTGAGATAGAGACTCCAAATTTGCCATGGTTGACGTTCATACTGTCTTCCATCTTTGTACCAAATTTCAAAACCTTCCTATGTTTAGTTTTATTGTTTGGCAAAGAAGAAGAACGTTAACTGTCTTCCTCTTTCCCACAGGTTGGTACAGGCAGTGTAATATCATTCCCTACAGTAAAGATGTTGATCTGGGCATTTGGATCAAAGATTATAGGGATGACATCACTCAGGCGTTTCAGAAGGCTGGTCTCCCACTGAAACACAAGTTCGGAAAGGTAAGGAGATTTTGAGAGTTTAAGTAGATTTGGACTTGGGGCCTTATTTTAAGGACCCAAGATTTCACGACTTAGGTCGTGTCCGGATCCACTTTTGCTAGTTTAACGATGGGAAAAACAGTCTGTGCGCCAAGTGCGTGGTCTAAAACTGTTGTCTCTATTCTCTTAATGAGTAATGGGTGGGTTTTGGGTGTAACATGCAATAAACCAATCAGAGTCTCATCTCCCATTCCCTTTAAAAGCCTGTCACCCTACGAACGTGTCGTACCAATTAAGATACATATTAAACCGCTTGTTTTGATCCTGGTTTTAATTTTTGACTTGACCAGAAACCCAGATCGCCCTCTGTTACTTCAAACGCAATTCATTTTTTAGTTAGGGACAGAGATGTATAAAGTACTAGAAACCCGGACTTGAGTAAAAGTACAAGTGCTCTATCAAAAAAGTGACTTGAGTAGAAGTTGAAGTGCTCTTTAGTACTAAAGTATTCAACATTTTTTGTACTTAAGTATTGCAAGTAGTTTATTTTAAAAATTCACTACTTCAAGGATTTGTTCACTTTTGAAAAAACTTTTGCTGATAATTTTCTCGCCCCCATGTCATCCAAGATGTCCACGTCTTTCTTTCCTCAGTCGAAAAGAAATGAAGGTTTTTGATGAAAACATTCCAGGATTTTTCTCCATATAATGGACTTCAATGGGAACCAGACGGTCCAAGGTCCAAAAGACAGTTAATAACAGTTTCAGATGCAGCTTCAAATGTCTTTAAACGACACCAGACGATGAATAAGGGTCTTATCGTGCGAAACGATCGGTTATTTGAAAACTTATTCCAAACATGTAACTTTTCTAAGGACAAATGCAAGCCTTGCTCTATTCTGTGAGGTGCGTTTGTAACGTCACATAATGCGTAATTACGTTCAAAAGGTCACGGGCGACGTAGCCGGAAGTACAGAATCAAAATGGTCCGACATCGTTGTTTTACCATTTAATTATTTTTTTTTGTAAACGCCGTTTGAGTTCGTTTGCACATTCAACCTATGCGTTCAACTTGTAAACACTCTGACTCTGTACTTCCGGCTACGTCGCCCGTGACCTTTTGAACGTAATTACGTACTACGTGACGTTGCAAACGCGCCTCACAGAATAGACCAAGGCTTGCATTTGTCCTTAGAAAAGTTACATGTTTGGAATAAGTTTTCAAATAACCGATCGTTTCGCATGATAAGACCCTTATTCATCGCCTGGTGTCGTTTAAAGACATTTGAAGCTGCTTCTGAAACTGTTATTAACTGTCTTTTGGACCTTGGACCGTCTGGTTCCCATTGAAGTCCATTATATGGAGAAAAATCCTGGAATGTTTTCACGAAAAACCTTAATTTCTTTTCGACTGAGGAAAGAAAGACATGGACATCTTGGATGACATGGGGGTGAGTAAATTATCAGCAAAAGTTTTTTCAAAAGTGAACTAATCCCTTAAGTACTAAAAGTAAAAGTACAAGTATTGTGTCTTGCAATTATTAAAGAAAGCAGTCAAAAGTTTGAACTAGCAATCAAATAAGGCAGGATACAAATTTGCTTTGGCGGGCGCCAAAAAAATGTCATTGCAGGACAACCCCTGCTTTAATTATCCTATAAAACTGCCGTGTGATTTAGGCAGCATGAAAGCCAACTTGCAACGAATGATTCGTAAATTTTTTATAATTGTAACGAGTAACTAGCAGAACATTAAAAAAAATATCAAAGTAAAAGTATTAAATTCATCGAAAATATCTACTGAAGTAAAAGTAGAAGTATGAGAAAAAAACAATACTCTAGTAGAGTACAGATACAGCATTTTAGTACTTAAGTAGTTCTACTTACATCTCTGGTTAGGGATTAACTTGAACATGAGCAAAAATGAAAATCCTGTCATCTTTTACTCACCTTTTTAAGTTATTCTAAACCTTATGAGTTTCTTTCTTCTGTTGAACACAAAAGAAGATACTGGCAACAGTTCATCTAAACCTAATTGATGGAGTGTGTAGCTTTTCAATTCTTAATAAAACATGTAGGAAGACGCATCATGGCCATATTCCAGGATGATAATGTCAGATTGTGAGGTGAATGTCACATGAAGAGTCCAGATGTTACATTCATTGAAAGTGTTTGGGATTTGCTGGAGGAGACTTTGCAGAGAGCTGGACTCCATACAAGATCTTGACAAAATATGTATGCATCTCTTGATGGAAATAAGCAACATCACACCTCTTGATGTACATAAATCTTGTTTAAGAACCGAAAAGCTCCATCAGACACATTTTCACCCTTCATTTGTTTAAATTTCAGGTGGAGGACAGTTTGGAGCTCTCCTTTCAGGGGAACGATGTGAAACTGGACATTTTCTTTTTTTATGATGAAGGCGACATTGTCTGGAATGGAGGTACGCAGGCAAAGAGTGGGAAAAAATTCAAGTGAGTATTAGAGAGTTTTCTATTATCAATTAAACATTGCTTTTAATATCAGTCGCGTGCTTCCAGTCGTGGATGTTGCTTGACCCCATTAATGCCCGTGTGTGAATACAGTGCCATTAGCCAATCTTTGAAACAACAAAGTGAGGTAGTCAGAAATTACTTTACCTGTCATTTATTTATTTATTAATTATTTGATTTGTTTGCACTTAACCCTAAAACCGTATTCTGGACAAATGTGGGCAAAATAATTTTGATTTGTTTTAAAAAAATACTTCCCTTGATCTGAGCGGTACAAGACTTGGCTACTTTTTTAAAGTTTTTCTCCTGAACACACACAATTTTTTTTTACTCAATTCTACAATGTTAAGTGGGTGAAAAAAACTTCTTAATCTTGTATTTGGGTCAAAAATGGGCACCCATAGAAATGAATGGGAAAAACTGTAATTTAGAGCAGTCTAAAATAAGCCAAAATAAGACACCAGGTGACAGCAAAGTCACTTCATCTTTAGGTTTTAGCTCTAAGAACTTATTGGAATGATATTTTAATGTAGTTTAAAAAAAACCCCATAAAAATAAGAATAATTTACACAGAAAATATGGTACTTTTTGAAGTAAATAAATTAAAAAATACCCCCAAAATAAAATAAAAACACCATAAATGGATAGACAAAACTTTATCGAAGACAGTGATATAACATTTATAATAAATAAAAATTAGGATCACACCTGGGTGCCCACATTTGTCCAAAATTACAGGATTAAGGGCTCTAAGTGAATACGGTTTGAGGGTTAAACACACAAGAACAGTGTATGAAAGTGAAGCAAGATACCCATTACCCAGGGTTAACTAGTTTAAGTGTGGAAAGCCGTAGAGAAAATCAGTTTTTGTTTTTACTTTCATGAAATGTCGTCGTCTTATATTTACATTGTTTGCCGACAGATACGTGTTCCCACGATTCAGTCTGTGTTGGGCCGAGCTGATGGAGCTGAAGGTCCAGGTTCCCTGCGAGACTAGGGACTATGTGATGGCCAACTATGGACCCAACTGGAATGTTCCTGTAAAAACCTGGGACTGGAAGAGCTCCCCGTCCAACGTACAGGAGAACGGCGTCTGGCCTGTGCGGGAATGGGATGATGTTATTCAGGTTTACTGAAGCATCATGGGAGTTGATATGGGTGACATTGCAGCTACAGTGATACAAACCACTCTAAGCTACTACAAACATGAGAGCAAGTTTTAGAGTTCCCTGAAAGTCTGTGGACCATAAAAACCCTAAAGAATCGTTTTATTCTTGAATAATAAACTATCGTGTGAACTATTTAGGCTATTTAGACCTGAAGTGATTAATAAAAATGTTATTTTAATAGATGATAATGCTAAAGTGAAGGGTGGCTGGTATAAAACTGAAATACAGGTGGAACGCGGAAAATTAGAATATCGTGCAAAATTTCATTTATTTCAGTAATTCAACTTAAAAGGGTGAAACTAATGTTATATAGATCCGTTAAATGCAAAGTGAGATATTTCAAGCCTTTTTTTGTTATTTTGATGATTACAGCTTATGAAAACCTTTTCACAATATTCTAATTTTGAATGAAGGGTTTTCATATCTGTAAGCCATAATCATCAAAATTACAACAAATAAAGGCTTGAAACATCTCACTTTGCATTTAATGAGTCTATATAATATATTCGTTTCACCTTTTAAGTTGAATTACTGAAATAAATTAACTTTTGCACGATTTTCTAATTTTTCGAGTTTCATCTGTATATAAAATACCTTTTGAGAATAGCAAAAAGTTACATAATTAAAACATATTGTACACCCCTGAGGTTTGAGTGCATCAGAAACTCTGGGAACTTTTGGAGCATTTCCTCCTGGTAGGGGGTCCATAGTCAAACGCTTTCTTTATCAGGTTTGAGCAACACGTCATGTGATAGGAGAAGACATTTGCTTTTATGATTGTGCCAGTTGAGGGTGTGAACATCGAAAAGAGTAGCGGACCCAGTACTGAACCTTGATGCACGCCAGAGATTAGCTGACGAAACTCGGACACTGTGGGTTTGTGGTGTAGGGTGCTGACTGCTGATGGTCACCACTTTTATCAGTGGAAAAGGTGAGGGTCATCTGGTTTAGGCACACATTTATGCCACCCATCTGGATGCATAAAAACACGTTTTAAGTGCTGATGCCTCAAAAATATGTTCACGATGTGCTATTTTAAAATGTTGCGTTTTCCCCACTGTCAATACATTTTAATTTTTACAAGTCATATTGGACTTCTCCAAAAACAAACATTAGCTATATTAAAAAGGCAACATATTTCATCCTTTAACTTTTTAGAAAAATGTATCTCAGGATCTCTGATCAAAATGGTGAAAAACTACTTCAAAGGGATAGTTCACTTTGAAATTAATTTTTGATGTTTTAGCTTACCTCAAGGGCATCCAAGATGTAGGTGTCTTAGTTTTCACAGTATTTTCAATTTTGACATTTTTTGGTCAAGCCGTTGTTGTCTGTCAGTCATACATTGGAGGTTAAGGGGTCGATTCACCGAGAACTCAAAATTAAACATGATTTAATGACTCGTGAATGTAAGTGTACGATGGCCTAAGACACGAAACGATCGGTTTGTGTGAGAAAACGAACAGTATTTATATAGTTTTTTTTTTTTTTTTTTACCTCTTGTTAACAGCCGTCGAACTGATCTGAATCAGACGTCCAACTGAACCGAACTGAACCAGACTTTCTCTGACTGAACTGAACCGTCTTCAGACGTTACGTCGGAAGTGATCTCTCGCGCGTCTAGACACGCATTGTTTACATGGAGATTTCGGAAGCTTTACCTTTCACTAAACATATTTAGATATACGGGAAGACGATTTCGATATATCTAAATATGTTTAGTGAAAGGTAAAACTTCCGAAATCTCCGTGTAAACAATGTATATCTAAATATGTTTAGTGAAAGGTAAAGCTTCCGAAATCTCCGTGTAAACAATGCATGTCGTAGACGCGCGAGAGATCACTTCCGGCGTAATGCCTGGAGACGGTTCAGTTGGACCCGATTCAGATCAGTTCGACGGCTGTTAACATGAGGTAAAAACGATATAAATACTGTTAGTTTTCTCACACAAACTGCTAGTTTCGTGTCTTAGGGCATCAGTGGGTACTTACATTCACGAGTCATTAAAACACGTTTAACTTTGACTTCTCTGTGCGTGCTCTTTGAGGTGAACCGAGGGAGGTCCCCTGACAGACAACAACGGTTTGACCAAAAAATTTCAAAATTGAAAATGCTGTGGAAACAAAGACACCTACATCTTGGATGCCTTTGAGGTAAGCTAAAACATATCAAAAATTAATTTCAAAGTGAACTATCCCTTTCATGATGCATTTATTGTATACTATTCACTATACAAGTATTATATTAAGCTTAGTGTCAAGGAAGTATTTTTTATTGTCAGTGAATGTCATCTTCATATAAACGTAAAACAACAGTAATTCACTTTCTTTTATTTTTTTGTACAAAAGGTATCCATATTAGTATCCAACAGATACTTCAACAACAAATGGCTTAAGTCATTTTACAAACCTTCATGACATTTATCTTTTGACTGGACAGAGGAAGCAAATGTAGGAATATTTACTCACTTCCCGATCAAAACACTAGAAAACAGGCCTGGCTTCAGACAAAGCTAACGAAACATACTTGATACAACAGTCATATTGAGCAGTGCTTTGGAATACTGGCACCTATGACCTTATTTAAATGTACAACAGAAATCACAAAGACGAGCGCATTGTTAGCAAACACCTAAAAACTGCAATACCCACGTAAAGAACAGGCAGTCTGCTCACAAGGGGAAAAAATAAAAGAAAAAACATACAAAGGGGAGAGCAGCTCCATCTCAACTATGTTGAGCCAGCTACAGAACCAATGATTAAAAAAAAAACATGAGGGTAAAATTGCTTTTTGGTTTCACAGTTAAAGTTTAATGCACTGCATGCATGATGCTAACAATGGCATGGGATTGAGAGAACATTAAAAAAAAATGCCCAGAAAGATTCAGTTCAGCTTTCTGATGAACATTAACTATTTAAAAAAAGAAATCAAAAGCTAAATCTAAACACACTATCTACAAAATGAAAGAAACCAAAAACAGGGTTAAAAGCACTTCTCCCTATCTCCGGTATCGGCCCCTCTCCTTTTCCCTCTCGCGATCTCGAATCCGCTCTCGTTCGCGATCACGTTCTCTGCCGCGCTCTCGCTCTCGGTCGCGTCGTCCGTCCCGGGGCCGGTCTCGCTCTCTCTGCCGGTCACGCTCGCGCGGGCGACTCCTGCGTCCGCTCACCACGGCCTGTGTTCGTCTCAGGAAATCGTCCACGCGCATATCGTAGTCATGCTGCCACACAAAAGTTTGAAAGTACGAGTAAGCAAAAACGCAACATGTAAAAACACACACCGGCTCAGTTCCAAAACCTAGTGAGCTAGTCTAGCAAGTCGACCCAACACGTGTAGTGTTGGGTTGCTAGTAGGAGTTCCCACTACTTTGGAACACGGCTGGGCGATATCGATAATTTATATCTGGATATTATTAAAAAATTTTGATATTTAATATTATAGGTGGCTAAACCCAAAGATATGATGAACTGTTTTTGTAAATATATACAGTCCGTGTAAGTGTACAATTCAAACTTTTCCCATGGTCTAATGCTTAAAAAAAGCCACTTTTTTTCTTCTTCTTCTTCTTTTTATTTTTTTTTATTTTTATACAAAACTTGGAGAATCGCATCCAAATATTGTGATAGTATCGATTTGGCATTACGCGCCACTGACCAATTTAAACGCCTCTGATTGGTCATTGCATTCAGCACTCAACAGAAATGTCTGTGATTGGCTCCAATGCTCAATGCCTTGTTAATAGAAACCTTTGATGCTTTTCATTGAAAGCAGCTCCCATTCAAAAAAATGTTATACATATAAATCAGTGTTTCTCAACTCTGTCCTGGAGGACCCCCAACAAATGCACATTTAGAAAGTCTCCTCTTACACACCCATTACAGGTCCTGGAGATTCCTCTAATGAGTTGAATCAGGTGTGTTTTATGAAGGAGACACAAGTCGTTTCTCAATACTGAGTACGAAAACTTCGGACTTGCGTCCTGGGTGGTTCGGACTTGCCAAGTTCGACTCAGGAGAACAAACTCCCGAGGACGAGAGGACACGAGTCCGATTATTCTGCAAATGAATTTGAAATCTTTATTTCGTACATAAAAAGAAAGTAAATAAAGCAATGTTTAAAAAAAAAACTTAGGAAAAATCAAAACAAATGAGCCGCAAAAAATATATATGTATAATTCTTTGCTGTTGACATACTTCTATTATATGTGCGAAAAGGAGGAGGAAAAAGTAAAACTTATATACTCCTTCCCCTTAAATTCTTACAGTCTTACATTTACAATTTTATATTATTATTATTATCATCATGGTGATCTACAGTATATATCCATACACCTATACAGATATATACAAGCAGCAAAACATAAAAAAAAAATAAATAATAATACTAATAAAAATAAAAAATATCGGATATAAAAAGAACGCATATTGAGAAACGGCTAAAGAAAATGTGCAGTGTTGTGGGTCCTTCAGATGCAAGGTTAAGAAACACATTATTGTGATACACAATATACCCTAAATTCTATATTTTAAGCAAAAAAATAAATTATATCGCTAATATTCGATGTATCGCCCAGCCCTAGGTAGTTTTCGAGCCGCTTTAAGTGGCTAAACTTTACCAAACTGGAGGCGAAAGAGCGAACAACCCTCTTTTCCCTGAAGCGGGCATCATGGGGCATGGGATGGTGTCCGGAGTACGGAGGGTGGGCCTGCGGTGGAGGAGGATGATGATGATGCTGGTAGTATGGGTGCTGGGGAGGGTGCTCCATACCAGGGTACGGGGCCTTCAGGAAAGAGAGAGAGAAAAAAAATGTATGACCAGAACAAGAGATTCAGAAAACCCAAAACCCAGGGAATACAGTCAATCTTACCATTCCCTGCCATGGTGGTGGAGGCCCGATGTTGTGGTGGAATTCTCTCATGTAGTCATTATAGGACTAGAAATAAGAAAATAAGTGTTAATCATGTTTATATGTCCATTCATTACTTGATTTGTATGAATCATGACCAAACGTTAATTGGCATGGAACTAAAGTCAACCAAAGTTGAGACTATTGGCTTTTCAATGAGTTTTCCTGGCGTCACTGTGCATGTTATCACCCCTCCAGCCAAATAATACAACTATTTAGTCTTCATAATCTAACAAATATATAATATCTCCACCTTTGAAACTTATTTACTAATCGCTAAGGCTCTTATTTTTCATCTCATATCATTGATTTTTTCCAATTCAATGATATTCCATTTGATAAAATAGTCTTTTTTTTTAGCTCTACAGGAGATTTTAATCAATAAAATGGGTTGCGAATGGCCTTTAATGTTGACTTAAGTCAAGAAAAACTTACTCCGTTGAGAAACACATCTCTCCTGACACCAGTGAAGCGCCTGTGAAGAGATATTACGTGAAGTTATAATACACAGAGCATTCAGAAATGCAGGATATTGAGGGGAAAGACGAGACCAACCTGTCCACAGGCTGATTGCGAGGGTCTTGCATAAAACCTAAACGGACAGCGAAAGTGAGACAGATTTCACCAACGACAGATAAACAGCACAAACAATAAAACCAAAAATTTACAATTTCATTTTAAAAACACAAAAGCTACAACAATATTGGACCAAAAAAAAAAAAAAAAAAAAAGAGCAAATATTCAGGGTGCAGTTCAGATGCCATACTTTCACCTACGGTACAACACAAGTGACTCGATAAAAAGCCGTAACGTCTCTTTCTTTCAGACACCAGAGGATACATGAGCGCTACACATGGCAGATATTGACCTGGTCTCTGGGGGAATTCTGGAGTGTAATCAATCCTGGGCCGCTTCCGGTTGTGCATGTCATATTCTTCAGGGCGACGCCTACGTAAATCAGGTACATTAATGTGAAAGATGGCACTGATTTAAGAAAACAGACAGACATGAAGCAAACAGTCAACACTTTTCTTTCAGTTATCAGTGTGTGTGTGTGTGTGCAGGATTACATATCTTAGCAGATTTCTTTCTCACTGTACTCATTTTAGTTAATGATAAAAGTCTAGGTGAGCAACTAAATTAATCCCTAAACTGCATGACACATATTTTTTTGCATATTAGCATCCTGCATAAAACAATAGTCTGGGTTCAATACAATCTACTCTCAGCATTTGTGGACAAAATCTTGATTAGGCCTGGATCACAATTCATCAACTAGTTGGCTAGATTTTTTATTTATTTAAATGGTTTAATTTTTGATATTTGTTGCAACTGAACTTTTATTAGGGACTTTCAAAAAAATTGCATCAAGTTTAAAACCATCAAGACCTTAAACTGATCTTAAAGTTATACTTTTTACAAACATGTCAAAAAATGATGCCTGACTGGGGTTAGAGCTCATTTTAAAAAGTCATGGCTACAGTAAGATGTTTAGATAAACAACAATAAGCATTAAAATGCAGTTTCGAGAGTAAAATTAAAAAAGCGCTTAGTGAACCAGATTAAATTTTCAGCATGTAAAGCAGATAACTTTTGCAAGGATACCAAATCAGGTAATCAACACAATGCCACAAATGCTGTTGCTAGAGCTGAACCCAGAACAGTCCTTTAATCCTAAGGCCACATTGGTGTTTTTTTTTTTTTCACTGCTCAATCCTCAGCAGAGCTCTACGTTGTGAGTATTTCACTACCTTCAAGTGTAAAAACTTTTTGCACACCCATGCAAGTGAAATCACTCCAATAACACCATCAGAATAAACCTCCCAATGCATCTCACCCAATTGGAAAATTGTTTTATGGAGCATTTGGCTGTCTTTCGTTGTCTTCGATTCAAGTCAACAGGATGCGTTGTGCTTGCATTCTGGATACGTGTGTGTGTGACCAGACTTTGTTTTGGTCAGGGTCTGGGGTGTGTTTCTCGAAAGCATCGTTAGCCAACTATGGTCGCAATTTCCATTGAACTCTATTGGTAACGACGGAAGTTGCGACCATAGTTGGCTAACGATGCTTTCGGGAAACGCACCCCTGGTAGGATGAGTTTCGCATTAAATTTGGCCTGTCAAGTTCACCAAACCCTGTTGTGCTCCATCTACCATGCAAAAACATTCAGTGTGCAGTGTCATTTTACCATTTATTTTAGTAATTTGAATAAGCTTTTCATTTTAGTCATTTGTATTAGTTTTTTTTCACCATTTAGGCTTTTTTTCCAGCTTTAGTTTTGATTTTATCTCCAGTTAGTAACTTCAACTTTACACGGAAATAAGAACTGCTGACATAACGAACTTAAATAAGTATAATATCTATAATTTATGTCAGCTTAATTTCAATTATCAAAAAACAAAGCGCATTTCTCTGTTGACTTGGAAGTAAAAACTACAAAAAGCAGCCACTGACATCCAAATAGTAAGTGTGATTAATACATTAAATGCATGTTAATGACTAATTAGGGCTGTCAAACGATTAATTAATCGCATCCAAAATAAAAGTTTGTGTTTACATAATTTATGTGGGTGCACTGTGTATAATTGTATATATATATATATATATATATATATATACACACACACACACGCATGTATATTTAAGAAATAAAATATTTATAATATAAATTATATATAGTATATACATGAAAATATTTCTTAAATGTATACAAGCATGTGTGTGTATTTATATATATATAAAATAATTAAACGGTGCACCCACATATATTATGTAAACAAACTTTTATTTTGGATGCAATTAATCGCGATTAATCGTTTGACAGCCCTATGACTAATTTAAGTTACGTTACCAATACATATGTTTGGATACCAGTTGTTGATCGGTCAAATCTGCTACTATTTCACACTGACAAAGACATCAAGATAGTTGCTTATAAACGTATAAAACCGTCCAAGTAAACATGTATTAGCATTAATGTTATAGTCCCAGTGTAACAGTAGAGCCCTGCTCAGAATTGTATAAAGCTTTCGCTGTGTGTCCTGAAGCCAGAAAATCCCCTTGAACTGTGCCATGAGGGATTGTTAAAACACTTTTGATGAGTCTTTCTAGAAAGACCGTTCCCTTAGTGAGAATGTCATTCTAACAAATGGTGAGAAACCCAATGTCAAAAACAGTGGAGAACAATAAAATCTGGTTGAGAGTGTGACATACCGCATTCTTGTAGTTTTGTGACTGCTAACGTTGGCAAATACTTTTAGAGTAAGAGTAAAAGTTCATATAAAAGTCCATCTTATGCTTTAACACATTTTAAATGGGAGGGCCTGGTAAAGCAGAAGAAGGGGGGAGTGATAAGGAGTGGTGCAGTCCATTGCAAAGCAAACCAAAAAAAGACCAAGAGAAGATCCAGACATCTGGAAATAACCCTTCTCTTGGGATACTCAGTCCATGGAGGGCTCAGAGAAACACAGAAGAAGGGGAGGGTGGAGGCATCATCATTTTACACCATCTTTAGTCCAAACCGCCTACCTACCACCATCTGGAACATCCCATTGAGATCGAGAGGAAGGGGCTTTTTGTAACAAAGAGGGTGGGGAAAGGGGAGGGACGTGTACACATCCAAACTGGAGTCCATCAGTTGGGGCTTTGGCCAGACAACGTGTAAATTGACAAACTTCCTCATAACGTTTGCCTCGTTTAAGTCCTTTTTGGGGCCTTTCTTTGAGTTCATGTAAAGCAGTGCTCTATAGGGACAGTCCCTGGTGCCATTCGAGTCCATATGCACTGCAAACGGGACGACTACTCGCTCCAGCAGCTTTGCAGAAGAACATGCCCTCCCTCCCTGTCTCTCCCTGTTCACCGTTTGACGCTACACCTCCGCACACTTCAACTATCTATATCCTTAAAAGCACACACTGGAGCTTTTTCTGCTTTTTCAAAGAAGTCCTCTTGAAAGCTTTTTTTAAACAACGACTGCTTTCTGCCCCTCAAATCGACGTGCCATCGTCTTCTCTTTAATTATTAAGGCTCCTTTTAAAAGAGTCCCAAATTTGACTGGCTCTATCTCCCCCATGGACACTCCTGCAAGAAAAGGCTTTGGGAACAAATTTAAACACAGTCTCATCTACAGAAACAAAACAGACCTCAGAGTGCTACAACTAGACCATTCTTAAGTTGTTAACAGTTAACAGGCATATCAGGTCAATCGTTACACCATTTCTGCTCCCGTTAACCGTCAAAATTAACAACAGCACGCAGGATTTAGGCCGTGACTTTCCCACAAAAGCCGCAGCCGGTCCGGTCTGCTCTGGTCAGCTTGGTTCGTTGCTCTTCTCTGACCCTCGCTCTCAAGTGACGATGAAGACGAAGGTGGAAAGATAACAAAAACGCACTTGTTCCCTTCGCATCAGGTGACAGGGACACAAGTGCGCACTATCAGTCCAAAGAACATTTCTAACCTTCCCACGTCCCGAGGGACGGGCTCTCTGTGGGGTAGTCGGCCCCGAGATCGAGGCTCTGAGTGCATCCTCCTCTTGTGGCGCATTTTGTGAATGACCTGATACAAGTCAATGCTCTCATCCGGTGGGAAGAGCATGCACAGCTGTGTCCCGCAGTCTGGTTCGATCTCCTGCGGTCGGCCGTTCGCGGACGTGTCCAAGGGATCATGCGGGACAGTGAAAAGAAAGAACGTTAGCGTTTGTTTTCGTGAATAAGCTAACCAGTTTTGGGCATGTTCCTCGGTGTCTACGCGGCGTACAGTGTTGGGTGTAACTAATTACTAAGTGATTAGTGACTAAATATTGTTCAGCCAAAGTGTGAGAAAAAAATCAAATTTAGGAGTTTTTAAACTACTAAAGTTGAAATAAATGCATAATAATGCAACGGGGGAATATGTGAGGGTCCTCACAATGCCAAATGTCTTGTTAGCAGTAAAAAATGGCAGTAATTACTTACTGTAATTTAATTACTTTTCCCTTGAAAATGTAAAGTAAGGGATTACTCTTCATTTATCTGTAATTTAATTACAGTTACTTCTGATGTAATTGAGGTAAATACTGTGTAGATCAATCCGATCTCACAGCGATTCGTATGCATTTTGAGGTGTCGCCCGCACTCGTACAAATTCGTATGAATTATTGTAAAATATGTATGAAAAAAGTGTGAAATGTCGTGAGATCAGACACAAAAAAATAGTGGGTTTAACATCAAAATGTATTGTCTGTATTGTCAAAATGTAATTATTATAAAAGTATGTTTTTTATAATGTAACCTTCTCCACCTTGGTCAGTTTAAGGATAATTCATGCAATTTTATAGTATTTATTTGAAAGAATTAAAAAAGCTGTATATCCTTGTATTATTCAGCTGGTTGAGGTTGATATGGGATTTTGAAAGTAATTAAACGTAATTAAATACTTTTTAGAGAGAGTATTTAGTACAGTAATCCAATTACACTGTTGAAGAGGTCATTAGTAACTAGTAATTAATTACTTTTTTAGAGTAACTTACCCAACACTGGCGGCGTAACAATATATTGTGTCACAATACAAAAATGCAACAATATGCATCGTGGATAGTGACTAAATATTGTGTATTGTTCAGCCAAAGTGTGAGGAAAAATCAAATTTAGGAGTTTTTAAACTACTAAAGTTGAATTGGTAACACTTTACAATAAGGTTCATTAGTTAACATTAGTTAATGTATTTACTAACATGCACTAACCATGAGCAATACATTTGTTACTGCATTTGTTCATGAAAATACAGCTGTTCATTGTTTGTTCATGTTAGTTCACGGTGCATTAACTAATGTTAACAAGATTTTAATCAAGTATTAATAAATGTTAAAAATAACATTAACAAAGATTAACAAATGCTGTATATGTGCTATTCATTATTAGTTCATATTAACTAATGTAGTTAACTAATATTAACTAACGAACCTTATTGTAAAGTGTTACCGTTAAAATTTAATGCATAATAATGCAATGGGGGAATATGTGAGGGTCCTCACAATGCCAAATGTCTTGTTAGCAGTACAAAATGGCAGTATCAAGTCAGTGAAAGATCGCAAGCTTTTTCGTCTAAAATAATTCTGTATTTTCAGCTTCAGAATCATGAATATTGTTATTCTGGTGTCTCTATAGTTCTGTGCTTTGGGTTTCCAGCACCAAGTCCAAATTTGCAATACCAAATTTAGCATTTTAATCAACAGGGCATCGTTACACCCCTACTAAAGAGCAAATGGCATGAGATGCTAGTGAGAAAACAACAGGAAATCAAAATTGTGTTGTTAGTGCATGTTAGTGTTTGGTCTCATCAATAAGGATGACACATATATAGCGTTAATTACACCTTTGATTTCCCTCTATGTTTGTTTAGAGTCTGTAGTGCTTGTAAAATTAAAACAAAAAATTAACATTTCCCCCCCTGTTTTCGACCTATAGCTGTCATCAACAAATGTCATTAATTCCAGCAAAACTGTGTAAATGAAAAGCTGTCAGGGTTCGGTTATAGATGTGAAATTTCCTATATAAAAATCTAATATACGCGTATCTTTTTTCTGGAAACTTAACTTACTTTAATATTTAAAAAGAAAAATGCTGGGAAAAATGGATCCCTTCTGGTATAACATCCTCTCCTTACGATTAAATCATTGAATAAAACCCCAAGTAAAAGGAGTTAATAAAGAAATCACGATAATACGGCTAACCTGTCCATCACGTCCAATCTTCACAGGCTTGTGCTCATTCCACGGGTTGGAGAGGTGAGCAGTTTTTGTGAAAGGTAATTCCCGCCTTTAAACAAAGAAAACACACCTCAATAGCTCAATTGTAAACTATCAACAAATAGCCAGACGGGATTGTTTTCTCATGGTTTAATACCGGCAAATCCAGTCAATTTTGAAGACTCCTCCAAGCATCTTGGCATTCATGCCTGCGGGCAGGACCCAGTGAATGGGGGAACCTCCATGATGAGACTCGGACGAGAGTCGAGCAAAACCTGAAACACACACACAAGTGAACCTGCATTAAGCCACTCCTTATGAGTTTCCATTCACTAAGGGAAAGTGATGTGGATTTAATGAATATGGTTGTCCCTTGAGCATGTAACCAGAAATTATGGACAACAGACTAAAATTATGCCATTTTACAAGACAATGATATTATTAAGGCCATAACACACCAAGCCGACGGTTGGCTCAGTTTTCGCAGTGTTTCCGAACTGGTTGGACACCGTCTGGTGTATTTTAAATAGGGATGGTCAGCATATCGGTATCGGCCGATATATGTTCATTTTTATTGTTATCGTTATCAGCCTGGTAAGAAAATGAGGCCGATATATTAAAGCCTGATAAATAATGTATTATTCCCTTCAGCTGAGACACTTGTTGAGCTCTGTTTGTTTTTGAATTTCTTGAAATATGATTGAAATCTCTTCAAAAAATGAAAATACGGGTCGGTACAACATCTGTCATATCGGCTATACAACACTATAATGAGAACATCATTATAATTGTGCGCATGGATTTAATTGTGAGACTTTTGTTTTTGTAATCAGGCTCTCAAAATTAGGTAAAAATTTGGATTTAAATTTATCGGCCGATATATCGGTTATCGGCTTTCAAATATAAAGAATTATCGGTTATCGGCACCGGCCAAAATTTTCATATCGCTGCATCCCTAAATTTAAAAGATTGAGCATGTTGAATCAGCATTCGTTGGCGTGGGTGAGAGACAGATCACTCTGATTTGCTGTTCAGCTTACACACGATTCTTGCCGTTTTATGAGCTTGCAGATGATTTTTCACTCGGGAGAAAGAGTGGAAATCTGTGATGCTCGCACTTCGCAGCATGTGAGAGGAATTACGAGCCAAGCACGTTACGAGCACCTCTCAAAAATGTTTCAACAACACGTATAAAAAATTGGGGAAGATGGCCCGATTTTCACCAGTGTGTAGACGGTCCCCTATTGCCAAATCATACACATCCACGTCACACTGGTTTAAACTTGACATTTGTGTTCTTTGCTGAACTCAAGCGCTTCTCACTGGATCTCGTGAGCGAGATGATCAGAGTAGTGAGGTCACGCTGCCGTTTGGACTTTGAACCGAGCGGATAAATGCTCCGTGTGGCGGAGTTTCGTTCCGCTTTTGGAGCATAAACATTATCGAACTCTTGATATCGTTTTATCGAGTAAAATTATATCATGATAATTATCGTTTTATCGCCCAGCCCTAGTCAAGCATCAATGCTGTTGTTCTTAATCAAAACATAAGGCAGTCCATAGAAATGCCGATACAAATATTTTTGGGTTTAAAATCCGATATATATCGGCCGATATTTTATTTATTTATTTTTTTAAACTGGACATGATAGTCACAAATTTTGTCATGCTTATTTGAGTTAAGAGAACTGATGGGGATGTTCTTTTAATTGTTATTCAAGCAATGTATGTATCGTGACCAACTCAACGAGTGTTGCCAACAGGGACGGTGTAGAGCGCCCTCTGGTGGACAAACAACTCCAACACTCATGACATGGTTCAAGCGTGTTTTGTCCGTTTTAACGGCCATTTATCGGCCATTATAACTGCCGAAACCGATAGTTTGGAAAATGCCTAATATCGGTCTGGCTCTAAAAACAAACAAGTGTTATTGGCACTCTGAGGATACAAGTCACTCTTAAATCATGGCAAATCACGTGCTCAAATTCTTGCTTATGGGTTTATCGTCCATTTATGTTTGGTATTCCTTACGGCAGTTTTTCTTTTTAAGACCCACCTTGAAACTTTCCACTCTCCCTAACTGAGAAGATTAGCACAACACTTCGAGCAGCGCGAAAAGCAGCGTTGAGTTTTTTCTCGTTGACGGGCAGAGTGGACCACACACCCTGTGAAGAGAGAAAGCATGTCATGTTAACTGGGTTAAGCTTCCATTAAATCTCTTAAATCAAACCGTAAACAGAGCTGTGAGGGGCAAACCTTTGCTTTAGCCAGGGAAACATTCTCATGGTTGTTGCTCTTAATAAGAAAAAACCTGGCCTCTCTCAGGATATACTTCAGCTTGCTGGTTTGATCTTTTAAAAAAACACAAAAGGGGAGAAAAACATTATTAAACTGGTCACAAAATGGCTGCAGGCAACACCAAAAATTAAAATAATTGACCATGAATTTTAACAGTAGTTAGTCAACTCTTTGCACAGAGAACACGCGTCAGGAGGCATCACATTTCAGTAGTAAAGCCACAACAACAAAAAACGGTTTGTGTCACAAATAAAGATTAATAAATTTGAAAGAAGCCAATTTTAGATCGGTCATGAGCGTTTCATGTTAACAAAATGCTAAATTTGAAAGAACAGATGCTGTTGATAATGTTCAACTAGAGGCACACGTAAACACATAGTTTAATGTCATAGTTGACATTGCACGTTCAAGATATAGGGGCACATGTTACTCCATATCTGCTAAACCAAGGTTCTTCAAACAGGGAGTCGGCAAGGGGTCCTCCAATTAATGTTTCATCACAAATTATTTTTTGTTAAATTAAAACACAAATTACAATGTCACATCATGCTAAGCACCCTCAAAGGTTTGCCATCATACTGGCAAACGCAAGTGGTTCAACGGATCACAAAACTCTTAATATTACGTTTTTTGATTCACTTAATTTTACCAGCCAGCGGTGCCAATAATTAATGTCTTCAACATGCGAGTTGGATGAAGATCAGACCACATTTTATAAGTAATCAATCTAACAATCTAGGTACTTTTAAAGGGTTCACAAACAAAAAAAACCCCGGAGGATTCACTGCTTGAAAAAATATTACCGCTAGATTACAGACGTGACAACACAATTAAATGCGCAAACATTATCTGAATGTGAGTGTGATGTTCTTACCCTTCCTCACAGCTCTGACAGAAGAGGACAGTTTTTCATGTTTCTTTTCAGACCCTAAAAGTCAAAGAGAAGCAAGCTTTAACATTAAGCTGATTAAGATTCATTCCCACAAGCCTTACATTATGGTATATGTTTAGAGAGACAAAATCTAGTTGTTAGAAATTCACACTATTTCAGGCAACAACAACTGTTACGTATTTATTACTACTCTAAGGAACAGATTATTACTATTAAATGGCTCTCTGAAAATGTTACATAGCCTGATGAAGACCCTTTGGGTCGAAACCAGAAGTGGCAGTGTGCAGATTCTTGTTTATTTGGACTCTGAAAATGTTAAACATTTAAAACTGCAGGACTGACCGCTGTCCCAGTTGACCAATTGGGTTTTCTTGCATCATTTATACTCAATTTATGTAGCCATGTAAAAAATAGTTTCGAGGATGGATCATGATCTGCATCGATGCAGTAACAGACTATAATCGATTATGGTAGGGCTGGGTAATAAATATCGATTTCTCGATATTAATCGATTCTCATTTTTACGAACCGATATCGATTCTTAAATCTCAAGAATCGATTAGTCATCCTGTTTCATTTGAATGAATGGGACATCAAATCGCGGCTGCGCGCATCCAAAAAAATCGCAATAATATTTGTCCTTTGTTACTATTGATATGAAACAAAGTTTAAATTTTTAAATTACGTCCATTTTTTTTTAGAAATTCAAAAACATAAATAGCGTTTTGGCGCTGTGGCATGAGATCGCTCTGGCGCAACGCAAGAGAAGCAGTGGCGCTGATCTCCCTTCCGGCTTAATAATACCCGTCACAGCGCGAAATAAACATGAATGAGCATCTGAAAGTGAGTTAAAGATAGAGTACAACTTATCGAAATCCGTATCATGTCACATTGATTCGCTCAATCAGCGTTTCAACCGTGAAAAGACGTCAGTTAAACTAATCAATGTCATGTATCGTCATATTTACCTCAGGAAACCCACATAAACTCGTTAGTCAGCTAGAAAAAATAACTCTAGAGAGGAGAATTTTGCTAAATATATACACCATATTACATATGCATTATAATCTTAATGTTCTTCAATATTTAATGCATATTTGAATAAATCTGGCAAGTTTTTAGGACAGCCACAATTTAAATGTTTATATTTCATATAATCTTCTTATTATAAAAATAAATAAAAGTGTAATTTAAGTGTTTGTATAACTACAAAACAGTTTATTATTACCTTCATATTAGGCTAATGAAGCCTATAGGCTACAACTAGACCTCCATAGTTTACAGCATTAGTTAAGAGATTTGATTCCCTTGAGAAAAATGGCCATTTATTGTAACTGATATCCAAAATAATCGATATTGAATCGAAATCGAATCGAATTGCAAGCTTGTGAATCGAAATTGAATCGAATTGTGAAATTTGTCTCAATACCCAGCCCTAGATTATGGCTCATTTGAGTAGCTCATACCTGACGCTTCTGAGCCCGAGGCTGAATGTACGGACTCTCCCTCCGAGAAGGACACAGACTCAGACTGGGAATCACTGGCCTCACTGCGAGTGTCGTAGTCATTCGGTTCATTTCCCTCCTGTGGGTCCTCTTCCTCTAGTTCATACTCTTCCTCTTCTTCTTCTTCCTCTTCTTCATCCACTTCCTCCTCCTCCACTTCCTTCTCTTCCCCTTCCTCCTGCATGGCTCCTTCTTCGACATCAGAGCAGTTTCCTTCAGAGGAAGCCACAGAGCTGCCAGTCACATATTCATCTGAATGAGGCTCTTCCTCTCTGGACGAGCGACTCGTTCTGCCTGTACTCTCCTCACTGGTCCTCCGCATCTTCTGAAAACAAGTGCATGTATTACACACCATGCTTGCTATGCAACTTAAATGATGGATTATTAGTTTTACAAATATAACATAAATCTGTTTTAACTGTACGACTCGAGTAACTGTGAAAGCTTTGGTACAGTTTGACACTGAAATGATGGTAAAAATCAAGTAAAAGAACAACAAAGATGCAAATAAAAATTGGAGTATGTCTGATGTAACGTGTCTGCGATCAGATGCAACTTAATCGAGCAAGTTTAACCTCTTAACTGTCACCCCCCTTTTTTTGAATAGACATGGAAATGCTAATTTTGAACTTAAATGGTTGTAATTCAAGAATGCTTTGTAATATAGACGTAAGATTGGTCTCGTTTTAAAGACATTTGGCAGATTTTTCTCGAAGTGAAATAAATTAAGAAAGTGAAAGACAAAAAAGTTATATAAGTTTGAGTTTATGGAAATGTTCAATGTAAAAAAAAAAAATGATTCATATTTTATATAAAATATATATTTTCAAAACCTGGGCTACTCTAAAGCTGCAGAAAAATCAAAACCAAATATCTAAACAAGTTGTGTTTAAAATTTTAGGTTGATATCTCAAAAATGAGCTTTCAGTGAGATATAGTTTGGGCGCAGTACCGAACGCTTCCACTAGGGCACAACCAGACTCCATTACAGCCCATATAAGGGCGCCTCCATTTCCATATGTGTTTAGAGTGATCTGAACCATTATTTCCACAATTTTCATACAATTTATGAAGTAGAAATCCTAATCAGAAGTAGTATGGGAAGTTTGGCAGATTTTGATATGAATTCAACAGGAATCACATACAAAGAACACGCATGCGTGTTATAGCCTATTGCCACATCACAAATGTTGATTTTTTTTTCCCGTAATATTTAAAACATTTTCAGACCTTTTTTTCTAAAATAATCGAATGGATTCTATCTTTTGAACTCTTGGTATGAAATCAAACTGAGGTTTCTACCTTTTTTTCATGATTTTTCATGTTCACTGCTATTTCAAAATAAAGGTCTGAACGCTTTATGAGTATGAAAATATTCTTGTTGTAAATTGATAAATTACAGCTCCTGTGTAATTTATTTTAAAAATCAGTCACCAAATATGGAAACTAGAGATTGTAAGCTTTCAAATGATATATAGTTTGTCAAAATTACTTAAGGTCTTTTTAAAGATATTATTGTTTTAAAAATATAAATGGCAAGTGTCCCACATCGCGATATTGACATGTACGATTATCATATCGTGCACATTTGCTTATCCGCGGTAAAAAAAAAAAAAAAACAGAATTCACCTGCACTGCTTTCAGCTTTTCAGTTTTTAACTTCTTTCAGCTTGACTGCTTACCTGTACAGCGCTGAAAATGTCCGAGACAGAGGCTGCGAATCTCTATCTCCCGCCGGAAAAATAAATAAAATCTGCAGTATGGGAATATTTTGTACTATATCCGAAAAACGATCATGGTGTTTTCATTGAAGATGGATATCCAGTTTGCAAGGTGGACGAAGAGTGGCTGTAAAAGGAGTAAACACGTCGAACATGTTCTCCCATATTCAGGAACACCTTCCCTCCGTGAAGATAAAGGTTATTCATAACTTTTATAACTTAAGGCCATATTATTTCTGTCATGCTGAGGGAATCCCGGTCTGTCAAAAAGACGCACACCCGTCTTTTTTGCGTTACAAAACAGATGCCACGTAAAATGTGTGATTTAAAAAGATAGATGGATGAATAAATCAAAATATAGCTGTGCAGTAGCCTAAATCAAATCGCGATGTGCGTTTCTGTGAATATACAACGCAAAAAGACTGGTGTGCAAGCCCCTTCTATATTCAGCGCGTCTCTGTATGAATGAGCAGCGCCGTTTCGTCTAGTAGATCTAGTACACACTCAAGTACGCATGACGCTCATGGTTTTTAAAGCTGTCTCACCCACTATGTGAAGATGTGAACGCATGAACATATCCAGACAGAGAACACTTAATGTGCACTTTATAATTGTTTTTTAAAAGAATAATCATCAAATACACGCCTCGTTTACACTGCATAGTTCAAGTGACCCAAATCCGATTTTTTCCTCTCATGTGGCACAGATCGGATATGACCGGTGAACGTGAAAGCAGGAAAAAAAACGCATGGGTTCCAACTTTCTCAGATTGGATTCAGGCCTCATTCATATGTGGTTATAAATCGGATATGAATCAGATACGTGTATTTGCGTCTGCCATGTAAGCAGACAAATCGGATATTCCCCAGTAAATGCGAGTCGTACGTCATTAAAAAGTGTGCGATTATAGGCGCGATGGAAGAAAAGATACACACAGTGGAGCAATGCGGAGGTTTCATGTCTTTTGAGTGTTTGGGGTGAAGAGTGCCGGCAAAAATGCAGGGTTGTTAAAGAAATAAATCCGTATTTGAAGACATTTCACGAGAGGACTCGTTTTAAGTGCTCGTGGCAGTGTCTCTCCTCTTTTTTTTCTCCACAGTATCCTCAGCAGTGTAAGTGTAAATGCAAAAATTGCATATGGGTCACTTTTAAAAGATAATGTAAACAGGTCGTCAAAAAAAAATCAGATATAGTCAGAAAATCGGATTTGGGCATCAAGACCTGCAGTGTAAATGCAGCCTAACTGAAACTCATAGGTGTTCAGTACAACCTGTAAAAAAAAAGTTTGGTTTAGCCTATGACTAAAATAATGACTAAAATATGTGTATAGTTTTTTTGTCCATGTTTTAATTTAGTTAACCTCTCTTGTGTAGATAAACTAAAGTTGTTACATTTGATCTGATTGCATTTTCAAAAATACATTTTGTATTCAACCACAGAATCCAGACCAGTTATTTCAGACAACCCAGAATTTCTGTGGAAATAAATATACATTTCATAAAGACTCTATTGAAAAAAACTTTGTAAACCATGTTCAACCAAAAACCATATCTGTTTTTATTCATTTAAGGGCCATTGTAGCTGATGATGATTATAATAATGATAGTTTAATACCGTGAAACCGTGATATTTTCTGAGACGATTATCATACCGTGAAAATCTCATACCGTTACAACCCTACTAGTCACGTCACTGTGCATTCGCTCTATGCTGAAAAAACGCTGAATCATCCAGTACTGAGTCTTTATGAACCAATCATTCACATCAATTTTACAGTCTGTTTCACCTGTCTGGATCCTACATGCGTGTTCAAGCATCTTCTAGCCCTTCTGAGAGGGTTTTCTCCACTGCTGGAGATACAGGGAGGTCCCAAAATCTCCCAGGGAAAGCAGAAATGTTGGTTTTCCTTCAGAAAAATTGTTAAATACTTTTGCAAAAGCTGCTAAATATGACGTTGAATTTGTTGCCATTAACAATCTATTAAACTCCTTTGACAAGTTTAAGGAATAAACACAAAAAGGAATGTTTGAGTTGAGTATTGTGCATTTTTTCCTTGCTATTGCTGAACTCATTTTAATGAAACCGAATCGTAAGGCGGAACCGTAAAATTTCTCACGATTCCCAATCCTAGTCAAACTACATTTAAAAGCTCACCAGAGACAAGAGACGTGCTGCTCTGTTCATATAGATCCCATTCTGTTTGCCATTTGTTATTAAGATAAGAATGAATAATTAGTTTTAGATCAACCTTAATGCAAAAACCATCCTCTCTCACCTCTGTCAGTTCAGGCAGCAGGGGTTTGATTCGTCTCTGGGAGTCTCTGCTGCGGGACAGGCCCTTTTCACTATAGCCTTTAGGCAGATCAGCCCGGGATCCTCTTCCAGCATGGTTCTTTCTGTCATCATAGATGTCTTCCGGTGCGTGTCTTCCTCTGGGATTGCTCGTCTTTTTGCTGTTTGAGCCAGAAGAAGTTGCAGCTCTCTTTAGTTGCTGTCTGGTAGTGTGTCCTGAGGCTCTAAGCCGCTTTGCATCCTGGCTGTCTCCTCGTTCATGCTTCCTTTTAGACCCTGAGGCATAAGGTAAATGAGAAGTTAATGTGGTGACAGAGCCAGAGAGAGGTGGTTTGCTATTGGTCGATCTCATGTGAGTGACAGGTTGCCCCGCCCTCGCCCCAGTTAACATCAGAGATGATGTTGCAAACGGGAAGCTATTTTAATTAAAGAAGCATATTCTAGAAAAAAAAAATTATGTGCACAGATACATCATTTATAATAAACACTGCAATATTACATAAAAAACAGAATTTTGATTTCAAGGTGACTTAGTGACTCAGTGTGAATATTTTGGATTGATACTACAGTACCCAAACAAACAAATCTGAACACTTGTAAAATGACTTGAAAAAGTATGAATAGTTGGTCAAAATTGGATGCATCTGAACCGGTCAATGCTTTCAAACTGTACCTTTTTTCTCATTAACATCATGTTCACTCTCAGGATTGTAGAGCTCATCATCCTGGTCAGGAGCATCAGTCAAAATGTCTTCCAGCACATTCAGTTCCCCATCTGGAAATAAAAGCACAAAAATGTTGCATTTTAGTTTTAAGTATATTGGTATGTCATTGGTCACTCGAGTCGCACCAACATGAAACATTACGTAGGGATGTCCATAGATATGTATATAAAGGCTAGATGTCTTAAGGCAGAGTTTCTATCGTCATCACCGGCGGCCATCTTGTCACAGGTAAGCTGATGTAAGATGAGTGGTCAACACGAATCTGGTTGAAATCTTGATGGATTTACAAACGGTTTGGTTTCTTACAAACGTTATTAACGTGGCTATAATTATCTGGATGATTATTTATTTATACACTTATTATTCATAAGTATGCAGTGTCATAACTAAATCTCTGATGATTATAACAAACCAAACCGTTTGAAAATCGGTACAAAATTGAGCAAGTTATGGTTATTTTAATAGTACATGTACTATTAACACAATGTTACGAGTGAGCGAGCTGCCTGTGACAAGATGGCCGCCAGGTGCAGACGTAACCTCCATTGGCCAGCAGCGTGGACGAGATATCTAGCCTTTATATAGATCTCAACGATTAATCGATTAACTGTCGATAATACATTAATCGATCAAACTTATCGAGCATCGACTAACCAGGTCTATGCGCGTGCCTGCAACTCAACCGCGAAACATGTAAGCGAGCCGCCGGAGTTATGTTTGAGACTTCATCATGACTACGTTTGCGTGTGTGTTCGCAGCCTCTCGTTTTATGCAAATGGTAAGTTGTAATAGTTTATTATGTGTACTCCTTTCAAATTGGATGCATTTTGTTGAGAATTGAAGCGTGATCTTTAGCGCGTGCAGCTCAAACGGCAATGCACGACTAATAATGACTATTGGGAGTGTCATATTACATAACATTATAAAGAGACCAATATTGTATTTAAACGTGGTGAATTATTTGGGTTTAGTTGCCCTGTCGCGTTGTTCCAGAAAGAGCGCGTGCACAACATTCAGTCATTCTGAATGGCGCGTAACTTGGTTCAAGTTCACTTGTGCATTCACGTCATTTTGTGAAGATATAATTTGTAATATTATGTTCATTTTGTATATATATCCGGCTAATCTCATATCGGTTGTGTTTCTTTGATTTAAATAACGAAAGTGCTCAGCACAGCTCAGACAAGCACGCATCTGAGGCGGCGTTGGTGACAAGTTGTATGAGTCGTTATATTTGATTATTAAATGATTAATTTAATTATCTATAAGTGTTGCTGTTAATGTTTCAAGTTTTTCATTCAAGTAGTTTACCAGACAGATTATTATATGTAGACTTAATATATTAAGGCTAAGCCTACCCATATGGATTTTTATTAACATGTTTGCCACAGGTGAGCCAGTGCACGAATATTTTTTTATGTATTTAAATTTTCTGTGCATTGTTAAACTACATAAATGCCATTCTGTACCATATCCCAACTAACATCATTTGAGCAATATAACATTTTTCATTCAGTATATAGCAGTTTTATTCAGTATATAAGCAATATTTTGCTTTTTATGTTAAAGACACTATTGATACAGTGAGAAATGTAGCCTACATTCTCAGGAAAATTGCCTTATCAGTTAATCATTAATCGATCGATAAGGTCAATCAATTAATGATTAATGAATTAATCGATAATTTGCATGATCCCTACAATATAGCATTCAATACAACAGATACGTCACAATAGATTAACAGATAAAAACATTAATAATATAAATTCAAATTAATTCAGCAAAAAAGCCATTCACGTTTAATATTAAACTGTTCCGTTGAACATGTTAGTGTAAAATGTGCAAACACTTTAATTAATTCATTGTGAGACATCAAATATTGAAGTTACATAACGTGTTTTACAAAATTTATTAGGCAAAACAGATCTATTTTGATGCATAACTAAATCACACAGATGTCCTATATACCTTAAATCAATAAAATACATGTTTCTGTCTGAAACAAAATCCTCCATGATACACGTTAGCATCATGCTATGCTAATAATAGAGGTTACGATTCCTCAACAGATCAACGTCTAGAAAGAATGGGAGCTAATATAAAAACTAAAACTTAATATCCAACAGCTAGTAGTTTATAAATTGTAAATAAAAAACACATATTACGGTTTTTGTTCAACAAATCTGTGACTAGGCTAACGTTACAGGTAAAAAAAAAAAATCTTTAACGTTACCTTTCTCATCTCTCCTGTCGACAGACATTTTCAGCCCCCCGTGGATTAAACACGCTTTAAAGGGCCCCCTTCTCTCTTTCTAGATTTGTTCTTTGTTAATATGTTAATTCGTCGATATTTTTGAAAATGTGGCACACCATTAAATGTTTTGTGCTTTGAGCGTGTTTGTCTGCTTTAAAATGGCGTTTCTCTTCCTCCCTCCGCATCGCAGTGTGTGAATGAGGGTTGCCAAATATTCAGGTTATCACGCCTTCTGTTATGTGATCTGGCACATGACAAATATGGCAAGCAGTATTGCATTTATTAATTCCACAGGATGTGAATTCTTGACATCAACAGTTGAATTGCTAATAGTAAAAATGTTCCCGGTTTTAACAGAATTTCCCCCTAAGGGTTATGGTTAGTTTGATGACCTAACTAATTTAGGGTTAGATGGTTAGTTGGTGTAGGCCGGCAACCAAACTTACAGCACTGATGTGAAAACTAGCTTAAAAAGCTTAGTTGCTCACATCAAACGTACTGCCCTTTTCCCCCCAACCAGAATTTTTGAGAGGATTTTCTGGTGTCAGTTTTGTAGTAAAGCCAGTCAAGAACATTATAAAACCATGAGCTGAAATCATGCCCCATTCCCTGCATTCCCTGCTGGGATGTCGGCCATCACTGGCATGCTTTGTTGTTTCTACTCAAAGGCCTAAGAAAGCTGTTTGAGCCCTGTTTGAGCCGTACACATTAACCAACATCAGAGAATTGTGCAATTATGCAAAAGTGTTGTTGATTTAAAATCTCAGGGGTACTTCAAGTAAATATTTTATAGCGGTTCGAGTGATAAAACATTTAGTAATCCCTGCATTGCATGAAAAAACATGAATAAACATGGAAACAGCAATAATAATACTTCCAGAACACTTGTTTGAAATATCTTTGTCTATAATCAATAAAAGGTATGATAAAGACATAATTTGTTTAGTAACACATCATCTTTTATCAACTTGCATGATTATTCGTCTCATCGATGGTCTAATTGATTTAGAGGTGGTTTGGTCAACAAATCCAGAAGCATGGATTGCTTATTTATTTGCCATTCTATATTGTGAAAAAAAAAATCAAAGCTATAAATATCATGACACATAAGGATTTTTTTAGAAAGGAAATTAAAAAAATAAATAAGAAAGAATAATTCGATTGGGTGAGTAAATTATGGACAATTTACTGCCATTGTGTGAATAATATGTAATCATACAATTTATAAAGAAAGAACTACTCTGATCATGAGCCTTTTAAAATGTCATTTATTGTAATAACAAATATTTTATTTTCTAAATCTAATCTAGATTACATATAATCAATTACTTCCCAGAACTGCCGGTTACTCTTCTTACATAGGAAAAACGTTTACATTTATTTTACATGAACATTCACATGTATTTGTTTCATTAAAGGTGCTATATGTAATTTTGTTAACTGTAGAAAGCCTTAAAAATGTCATATGTTTACATATATTTAAGAAACATGCTTAATTCAACAGGTTCTCAGAAAAACAATGCTGCCAGTTTTGAAATGTGCTTTCCCGGTCAGAATGTCTGTTTTTGTTTTGGTCTGTGATCCCGCCTACTGCCAATTTAGCCAATAGTATTTCGGCACACCAGGTTGCCAGTTGGTGGAATACAGCGCGTTGGATCAGAAATGACCTGGGTGATTGATCACAGTTCTGTCATAAATCTGGCAACCTGTGTGACAGAGGAAGGGGCGTAAACAACCCATAAAAAAACAGAAAAAACAACAATAATTTGACTTTAGACTGCAGCACGCAATTCAACCGCTAGCTTTCAATATTTCATACTGCAGTCTGCACCTTTAAGTAGATTTGCAATATATACAAAAGGCCGTCACACACACATGTAAGGACTCTGTAGAGAAATATTGAGGGCAAGGCTACATGCATTCACTCTTTTTTATTCTTCTTTTGTGCTTTGCCATCAGGACGAGTCTTTCTGAAACATTTACGGAAAAAGAAACTGCACGTTTTAATAAAGAGGAATGTGATCAGTGCAACAATTGAGATTAAAAAGGCCAGTACGTCCAGGCAGTGGTATTGAAACCAGTTCAGTTCATGTGCCTGAACTCGTAGATGTTTAGCTCCTTTATTCCGCATCACAAATTCGATCCAGTAAACTGCCTGGTCCAGAGGTTTTATCGGCTGATCATGGTGGATTCTGGACAGTCTCATGATGCTTTCTTTGTATCTGATTAGAGAGGAAAAAGAAGCACTGCTTAACACAAGACAAGCTCTACAAAAGTATAAAGTTTCTATATAGAGAGCCTAAGTCCCGCCCCTCCGCTTCCGGCTCATGGGACCTTATTCTGAAAAAATATGTGTGGTAGTCAATGGCGAGAGACAACTTATATTTTACTCCGTCTGAACTGTGCCCTAAATTACGCATATGATGTTTGTCAATTTAAAAGATAATTCTGAAAGTCAAAAACGTCGCAGTTTGTCATAAAACAGAAGAGTAACTTTTAGTTTTTATGTGAAAATCGCTCAATGAACTACATCTCCCAGGAAGCGAAACGAACGAGATCCAGTAAAGTTAGCTTCAGTAAAGTTAGCCTCAGTAAAGTTAGCTTCAGTAAAGTTAGCTTCAGTAAAGTAGCTTCAGTAAAGTTAGCTTCAGTAAAGTTAGCCTCAGTAAAGTTAGCTTCAGTAAAGTTAGCCTCAGTAAAGTTAGCCTCAGTAAAGTTAGCCTCAGTAAAGTTAGCTTCAGTAAAGTTAGCCTCAGTAAAGTTAGCTTCAGTAAAGTTAGCTTCAGTACAGTTAGCTTCAGTAAAGTTAGCTTCAGTAAAGTTAGCTTCAGTAAAGTTAGCTTCAGTAAAGTAGCTTCAGTAAAGTTAGCTTCAGTAAAGTTAGCCTCAGTAAAGTTAGCTTCAGTAAAGTTAGCCTCAGTAAAGTTAGCTTCAGTACAGTTAGCTTCAGTACAGTTAGCTTCAGTAAAGTTAGCTTCAGTAAAGTTAGCCTCAGTAAAGTTAGCCTCAGTACAGTTAGCTTCAGTAAAGTTAGCTTCAGTAAAGTTAGCCTCAATAAAGTTAGCCTCAATAAAGTTAGCCTCAGTAAAGAGCTTCATTCATTGAGAGAAAATGTGCGCCTTTGGGGTTTGTAGTCTTTGTAATTACGTATTTTCATAGTCTTATACCTCAACGGTTTCACATCAAACGGCCACTTTCTTTACTTTAAAATGTATCTTTTAAATTGACGAACATCATATGTGTAATTCAGGACACAATTCAAACCAGATCAAAATATTTGTTGTCACTCGCCATTGACTACCATACAATATTTTTCCGAAATAAGGTCCCATGGTGGTCGACCGGAAGGGGAGGGACTTAGGCTCTCTATATAGACAAGCTATGCTTTGAAATAGGGTGTTTTTCTATGACATCGGTTTTAAAGTGAAAGGTGCAGGCGGCCATTTTAGGGTTGTTTCTAAACTACTGAGAAAAAAAATGGTAGAGCCCTTTGGTAATGGATTATTGAAAGTTTATTAACTCACGAGGGGTTATTTAATACAGTCTTGAGAGCTTCTGCCAGGTCTTTGGACTTCATTGTGTTGATATCAAGGACAACAGCAGCTCCTTTGGTTTTCATGTGCATCATGTTGTCAGGCTGGTCAGCAAACAGTGGTAGACCCACCATTGGGACGCCATGATAAATAGCCTCATACAGTCCATTTGTCCCGCCATGGGTAATGAAGGCCTTCGTTTTTGGATGTCCTATCAGATAAAATGAAGTCAGTATCAATCTGACGCCAGTTATTGTTCTTTGTGTTTAATGAGCAGACGTGACAACTAGGGCTGGGTAATAAATATCGATTTCTCGATATTAATCGATTCTCATTTTTACGAACCAATATCGATTCTTAAATCTCAAGAATCGATTAGTCATCCTGTTTCATTTGAATGAATGAGACATTGTATCGCGGCTGCGCGCATCCAAAGAAATCGCAATAATCTTTGTCCTTTGTTACTATTGATATGAAACAAAGTCTCAATTTTCAAATTACATCCATTTTCTTTAGAAATTCAAAAACATAAATAGCGTTTTGGCGCGAAATAAACATGAATGAGCATCTGAAAGTGTGTTATCGAAATCATGTCACATTGATTCGCTCATTTAGCGTTTCAACTGTGGAAAGACGTCAGTTAAACAGCTTGTAATCAATGTCTTGTCATGTATCGTCATATGTACCTCAGAAAACCCACATAAACTCGTTAGTCAGCTAGAAAAAATAACTCTAGAGAGGAGCATTTTGCTAAATATATACACCCTTTTACATATGCATTATAATCTTAATGTTCTTCAATATTTAATGCATATTTGAATAAATCTGGCTAGCTTTTATGACAGCCACCATTTAAATATTTATATTTCATATAATCTTCTTATTATAAAAATAAATAAAAGTGTAATTTAAGTGTTTGTGTAGCTACAAAACAGTTCATTATTACCTTCATATTAGGCTAATGAAGCCTATAGGCTACAACTAGACTCCCATAGTTTACAGCATTTAAGAGATTTGATTCCCTTGAGAAAAATGGCCATATATTGTAACTGATTTCCAAAATAATCAATATTGAATCGTAATCTAATCAAATTGCAAGTTTGTGAATCGAAATCGAATCGAATTGTGAAATTTGTCTCAATACCCAGCCCTAGAGACAACACTTTCCTTACCAAGCAAATCATTCTGTGGGATCCAGTCGTAGAGTTTTGTATTGGGGGCGAGAGTTTCTGGTGTCTTTCCCTTGTAACGCCAAATAACCTGTGCAAATACACATATGGAGAAAGTACTCTGTTACTAACATAACCTCTGTCCACTGAGATAACCGGAACGATTACTGTATCGCTAGATGCAATGTGGAAAACTACTTTTCCTCCGATTACTGAAGATTATAGAATAATGCAGAGAGATCCCTCTATATAAGCGGGCAATCGTCATAGGGAATCAGGTTCATTCGGTTGATATATTGTCATGATACACACACGGAAAAAGGTAAGATCCAATTGCAGTATTATATTAGGGTAATCCGTACTCACGAAAACCAGTCCAGGCAAGGGTCAAACTCCAAATAGTCAATCCAAGAACAAGAACATGACATGTAACAAGGACTCCATGACAAACTCTGACCAAACAGGGTATACTGTATATACACACACACATATTAACAAGGTGACGGGAAATAGATATGTGCAATAATTAGTGATTAGCGACCAACTTTCGGATCCTGCACTTAAGCTTATAATTTTGTTTTTAAAAATATAATTATGTATTTAAAAGTTGCAGAATGGATTCATTTAGAGACTTTGTGATCGGCAGAGATAGGCAGCAATGCAAAACAAAATCTTATAGCTTGAACAACACTAGGCTGTTTTTTCTATCCGGTCTCGACTTGGTCTCGGTCTTGGTCTCGGTCTTGGTGTTGGTCTCGAATTGGTCTCGGTACTGGTCTCGGTCTTGGTCTGTCTTGGTGTTGGTCTCGAATTGGTCTCGGTACTGGTCTCGACTTGGTCTCGATCTTGGTCTCGACTTGGTCTCGGTCTTGGGCTCGAATTGGTCTGGGTCTTGGTTTCGACTTTGTCTTGGTCTCGGTCTTGGTCTGTCTTGGTGTTGGTCTCGAATTGGTCTCGGTACTGGTCTCGACTTGGTCTCGGTCTTGGTCTGTCTCGGTCTTGGTCTCGGTACTGGTCTCGACTTGGTCTTGGTCTTGGTCTGTCTTGGTGTTGGTCTCGAATTGGTCTCGGTACTGGTCTCGACTTGGTCTCGGTCTTGGTCTGTCTTGGTGTTGGTCTCGAATTGGTCTCGGTACTGGTCTCGACTTGGTCTCGGTCTTGGGCTCGAATTGGTCTGGGTCTTGGTTTCGACTTTGTCTCGGTCATGGTCTCGACTTGGTCTCGGTCTTGGTCTCGATTTGTTCTCGGCCTTGGTCTCGACTTGCCCTCGATCTTGGTCTGTCCTGGTCTCGGTACTGGTCTCGACTTGGTCTGTCTTGGTCTAGGTCTTGGTCTCAAATTGGTCTCGATTTGGTCTCGGTCTTGGTCTCGACTTGGTCTTGGTCTGTCTTGGTGTTGGTCTCAAATTGGTCTCGGTACTTTTCTCGACTTGGTCTGTCACGGTCTTGGTCTCGGTCTTGGTCTCGAAATGGTCTCGACTTGGTCTGTCTTGGTCTTGGTCTTGGTCTCGAATTGGTCTCAGTACTGGTCTCGACTTGGTCTGTCTTGGTCTTGGTCTTGGTCTCGAATTGGTCTCAGTACTGGTCTCGACTTGGTCTGTCTTGGTCTTGGTCTCGGTCTGGACTTGGCCTGTCTTGGTCTTGTCTTAGTCTCGATAACCTCTGGTCTTGGTAGTGTCTTGGTCTCGGTTTAGGCGGTCTTGACTACAAGTCTAACAATGATCAATGATTGACAGAACAGGATGATAGGAAATGTAGTATGAGTGAATGACACTGTGGTGGAAGAGGACCCCTGGTGTTTCCCCAGGGAACATAAGTGATGCGATCTGGGAAAACCCACCACATGGTGAAATTTGACATATTACAGGTTTTGAGACCATATTAAATCTGTTTTTATTTATTTTATCGTTTGTCTGTAACAAAAGTTATAGTTAGGCCTATCTGAAGTTGGCTGATCGCTATGATTTTCAGAAACAGAATTTTGAGAAAAACAGGTTTAATTAACGGTCACGTCCTGCTAGCGGGACGACTGGCGCTCCCTTTTTTATTGCCTTTTTTTCATATCACATATTTTAGTAATCATCATAGATTAGGTATCATTCGAAAGCCTACGAACTCAAAATTCAACAACCGTCAAAATTGGACGATTGAGAGGCGAGCAAGGTCTTTTAAACGAGCAGCTTCAAACTCTGTTTGTTCTCTTGTGCTCCGCATCACACCACACGATAACGCTGGATAAAAATAAATAAATAAATAAAAACTTTATTTATGCCGTTGTAGTTCACCCAGGACTGGACTTTATTCTGTTATGTGGTTTATTTTGATAGGTGAACTGTCTTTGTAGTGTTAAGAGAAGGAGAGCTAAACGGGAGATTTGTGTTTCCCCCTCCGCTCCGCCTGCGTGCGTGTTGTTAAAGAGAAACGCAGTCTTTTCAGCTGCCCATTATAAATCGCTATTTTTTGAGCACTAAACTAGTGAATTTTCCCAAGTTATATTCAGAGATGATAAACAAGATGTTATACAATAATAATTTAATAAAAACCAAATTGACAAAAAACTGACATTCAATCTATATTTTGACTTTACTGAAAAGAAAACGTACCAGAACGACATCCGACGGGTTTTCCCAGATCGCATCACATAAATACTCTCAAGGCCCGAGCAGGGCAGAGTAATTAAGACTCCTGCTCACTCTCAGCGTCTTATTTCTACAGCTCCTTCCGCTAGTAAATTCATCACTTCGGTGCGAAGGACATGAGCCACGTTGCTCCCTATACCGAGGTGATGACAAGTGACGACACCCCAGAAGTGGAGAGGCCTGCAAGCAAATTGTAGCGAATAACCTTGTTTTACTGTGTGCAATGCCTATCTTGTAGAGCCCGAATGATAAAGGATTTTGAAGGCCGATACCGATACAAATATTTTTGGGGTTTAAAATCCGATATATCGGCCGATATTTTATTTATTTTATTTTTTTTGAAACTGGACATGATAGTCACAAATTTTGTCATGCTTATTTGAGTTAAGAGAACTGATGGGGATGTTCTTTTAATTGTTATTCAACCAATGTATGTCTCCTGAACAATTCAACGAGTGTTGCCAACAGGAACGGTGTAGAGCGCCCTCTGGTGGACAAACAACTCCAACACTCATGACATGGTTCAAGCGTGTTTCGTCCGTTTTTATTTTATTTTTGAAATATTCATTTATCGGCCATTATAACTGTCGATACCGATAGTTTGGAAAATGCCTAATATCGGCCGATAATATCGGTCTGCCGATATATCGGTCTGGCTCTACTATCTTGACACTCCGGGAATGGCTTTCCAACCTAAAAATAATTTCTAACCTGGGGGACTCTTCCTTCCTGAAGGATCCCGAGGCGCAGGATCCAGTGTTATCTTAGGCCGGGGATAGGGGTAGCTCAATGAGAGCAGTTCGTCTGAGTGAGCGCAGCTTCTGCGTGGTATGATTAACTTTATTATTGCTATAAAGAGATAAAAAAAAGTTACACACCTTTTGTGGGATCTGACCGAGAGCAGAAGCTATAGTGTTTGATCTTTCCAATGTCAGGTTGTTGATCATGGAACCCAATGAGAAAACAACAATGCCATGATCTCCTGAGCTCTGAACAAACTTCTCCAGTTCCTAAAAGACAGAAAACAAGAAAACAAGACTTGAACCACCATATACACCATGTAAACTACTTAACAGTAAACATATTTACATAAGAAATAGAAATGTATCAATCTCTTTGAATCAATTCTTAGTGCGCATGTGAACGCCATCAGCATTTATCACAGGTTTCGAGATTAAAGTCGTTTTAGAGTGAACGGTGTCATCTTAGCAGCCCCTAATTTAATAACAAATGAGCATTTCGAGGGAAGTGAATCAACCAAAACTAACTATAGTTGGAAAATAATTATTCAAGAAGCTATAAAAGCTATATAAATGAGGATGACTTGACATAATGCACTCTAACGCACCCTGAAAACTTGATATTTCTGCCAAGGTTCAAGTTTGTTCCTGAGTGTAGATGACATAATTGCACTAACTGGGTCCAAAAAGCATTTCCCCCTAAATGACTTTCGTACTAAAGTTGCTGTGTATTACTGCATGCATCAATATTGTATTGTGCAATATGTCATTACTGTTATTTCATGCACTGAACCATGCAAATTCAGTTTGGTGAAATTATAGATCACATAGTATCAACAAATCAGGTGTTTGGCTCAAAAAATATTCTTGTGCTGAGTTACAAAACTACGGAGGCGTATTGCATTCACTTGAAGAAAAAAAATCTACTCTGTTTTTCTGAATTAACGAGTTAATTTTTCATGAGAAAAAAAAATTGCTCTGTTTTTCTGAATTAATGAGTTAATTTTTCATGAGAAAAAATGTTGCTCTGTTTTTCTGAATTAATGAGTTAATTTTTCATGAGAAAAAAATTGCTCTGTTTTTCTGAATTAACGAGTTAATTTTTCATGAGAAAAAAAAATTGCTCTGTTTTTCTGAATTAATGAGTTAATTTTTCATGAGAAAAAATGTTGCTCTGTTTTTCTGAATTAATGAGTTAATTTTTCATGAGAAAAAATGTTGCTCTGTTTTTCTGAATTAATGAGTTAAATTTTCATGAGAAAAAATGATGCTCTGTTTTTCTGAATTAATGAGTTAATTTTTCATGAGAAAAAATGTTGCTCTGTTTTTCTGAATTAATGAGTTAATTTTTCATGAGAAAAAAAATTGCTCTGTTTTTCTGAATTAACGAGTTAATTTTTCATGAGAAAAAAAAATTGCTCTGTTTTTCTGAATTAATGAGTTAATTTTTCATGAGAGAAAATGTTGCTCTGTTTTTCTGAATTAATGAGTTATTTTTTCATGAGAAAAAATGTTGCTCTGTTTTTCTGAATTAATGAGTTAAATTTTCATGAGAAAAAATGATGCTCTGTTTTTCTGAATTAATGAGTTAAATTTTCATGAGAAAAAATTTTGCTCTGTTTTTCTGAATTAACGAGTTAATTTTTCATGAGAATTTTTTTTGCTCTGTTTTTCTGAATTAATGAGTTAATTTTTCATGAGAAAATTTTTTTTGCTGTTTTTCTGAATTAATGAGTTAATTTTTCATGAGAAAAAATTTTGCTCTGTTTTTCTGAATTAACGAGTTAATTTTTCATGAGAAAATTTTTTTTGCTCTGTTTTTCTGAATTAATGAGTTAATTTTTCATAAGAAAAAAAAATTTTGCTCTGTTTTTCTGAATTAACGAGTTAATTTTTCATGAGAATTTTTTTGCTCTGTTTTTCTGAATTAATGAGTTAATTTTTAATGGAATTTTTTTTTGCTCTGTTTTTCTGAATTAATGAGTTAATTTAGAAAAACAGCAAAAATAAATTCTCATGAAAAATTAACTCATTAACTCAAAAAAAAAAGAGCAAAAATTTTTTTCTCATGAAAAATTAACTCATTAATTCAGAAAAACAAAGCAAAAACATTTTTTTTTCTTCAAGTGAATGCAATACGCCTCCGTACAAAACTAATATAAAAATTCTGTACATTTTCTGCCCTGATATGCAAATTCTCCCTTTACACAGCTTTCAATAACCGACCTAAACGGAAGATATTTATGCAGTTTACAAAATGGGATGACATTACAGTTTCTTTTAAGATCCAAAGAGCCAAACCCCTCCCCAAAGTTACAATGTTACTTGATCTATTCAAGCGAGAATTCCTTAATTTACAAATAATGCTTATTTTAATACAAATAAAAATAAAATGTAAAGACATCAAAAACATTTCAGAAGTGTTTCAAAATAATAAATGGCAAAGCAAAGTCGTTACCTTTGGCAGAGGTTTGGCGGGTTTGCAGTGCAGTCCCCCAACAAATTTAAAATTAGGCAGGAGTGGGCGTGGATACTCAAAATCCCAGTAAGTTCTAATCAACCAGATGTCCGCTTTCCCCATGGTCTCACACATTGTTGTAGGTTTGCCTGTGACATAAGAAATATTTCTACTCAGTTGATGTACAGCAGGTTTAAGTCTGCACTATTAAAGGTGCATTGCGCAAGTCTCTGAGTTTTTGCAGAACTACGCCCCCTCTGGCGACAAGCGAAACTGCAACCAGAAGTGTGCACGCAAAGGGACCACACACACACGCTTGCACAAGCTGTTCATAACCAAAGGAGCATCAGCAGCACACATCTTTTGTTTCAGTCATAATATCTTCAGAGGTAATAAAGTTATAAATCTGCAAGTCATTTTAAATATATGAAAGGAAAGGCATTTGAGTAAATTACACACTTATGTGTGTGTGAGGGGAAAACTTTGGTCTTTGTTTCCATCTCTCTCCATGTTGAACTGTTTTATGTGTTTACTGTTTCCACTTATGATTGTATTATTATGAAACACGTTCATGAACAATATTACAATATTTAACAATATTTAAAGTTATTACTTTGTATAGGACCCGTTTGAGCCCTAGAGCCGACCGGAGATCTCTCCGTTTGTTGAAAGCTTCCCGATGTCGACTCTCGTCTTATTCCGACGCCTGGCGCTAGACAAACGTTTTTTTTTCTTTGTCTTACGTGGAGTTTGCGTCGGGGTTTGGAGTTAAGCTGGTCTCTTTGAATCCATCTTCTACTTTTGTGGAAAGTTGGCTAAAGTTGTCTTCGCTGATACGGAGAATGGCGGCGAATACACAAACCTGCCAGACATCGCCAGGCGAGCGTGAACGCGCATAACGTCACGTCCAGTCTCAAATCCATCTTATTTATTTTACTGTACACACTGTAAAAAAATATTTTCAAGATTTGTTATCACAACATATTTTCTTTTGTCAAATCAACTTTATAATAATTTATTTAGTTGAGATAACTTATTATTTTGAGTTTCTGATTAATTAAATTAATATCCTTCTTTGTATGAACTCACTTTTTCCAGTTCAATCAACATGAAATTTTAAGGCAACCTACACTGAAAAAAAAATAATATGCTTTATCTAATCAATAAAATTGTGGCAACATATTACAAGCAATATTATTAATTAAATTGTACAAATTAGAATTAATTAGAATATGAATTTGATTAACTATTACTCAATTCTTATTTGTTCAATTTAATAAATAATATTGCTTGTAATCTGTTGCCACAATTTTATTGATTAGATAAAGCATATTCATTTTTACAGTGCAGGTTACTTACTTTTTTAAGTTAAACCAACAATATTTTTTTACAGTGTAGTAAATCACAACATTTTTTCTTTTGTCAAATCAACTTAAATAATGTATTTAGTTCAGATAACATATAATTTTGAGTTTCAGATGATTAAATCATTCTCCTTCATTGTATGAACTCACTTTTTCCAGTTCAATAAACTTAAAATTTTAAGGCAACCAGGTTACTTACTTTTTTAAGTTAAACCAACAATATTTTTTTACTGTACAGGATTATAGAGGCGATCGCAGTGATCAAAGAAGGGCTCATTCAGCAAGGCAATTGTTCAAGCATGTATGGGTTAAAAAAACGGCTATTTTTAACATGAAATGTTGCGCAATGCACCTTTAAAGCATAAAAGTCAGCCTAGATTAAAAAAAAAAACAAAAAAAACAGTTACCCCGTAATTCAGTGTAAAGCCGGTCAAAAGTAAACCTCGTGTTCAATTGAAATATGGTTGCATGCATGATGTAGAGGAGCATGTTTTCAACTCTCTCTGTGAAGCTCATGTGGTCAGTGAGGTGATCCTGCACAGCGACCGCAGGAACATATGATGGTGGTGTGGGGATCTGACCGCAAAACTGCTCGAAACTATATGCGAACGTTGAGCGAAGTGAAAGGACGTACGGGATTTGCAGCGTCTCTGCCATCAAGTCAGCGCATGGCATCATCGGATCGGATAAAAGCACATCATAATGAGATTCCCGAAGCGTGTGTAAAAGATCCTCATTGTGGAACATTCCCTTGCATGTATCGGTAGAAAGCACCAAGAAGTTTGACATCACTCGCCTGAACATGGAGACTTTCTCGTATAATGTGGCGTCTGCGTCGGTCATCCAGAGATTAATAAATTCCATCCATACGCCATTAGCCTCTTCTTTCTTCATGTTGACTTTAAACACGTTGAAGGTGAACCGCTCCTTCTGTGTGTACTGCACAGTAGGAGATGAAGAACCGATCAGAACCGTCACGCTGTGGTTCTTATCGACTAACGCGTCTACGATTGAATGCATGTTGTGCCAGTGGCTGTACTCGCCTGGCAACACCAAAACCCTGCCCGCCTCGACTCCACACAACAGTACAAACACAAGCAAAGTCCCAGAAAGCATGGTCATGTGTCTGTGCCTTTAGAAAAGTGCAGTGTTGATCTATGGAGCAGTGACCCAAATACAAGATTTGCACAACGGGACTTGGGCAAAGGTCGTGTTGCATTATGGAGGGTATAGGTGCACTTTGTCATTTTGCCAAAGGATAATAGCTTTAATTGCACTTTCACTCAATTCCCAATTATTTTCCAATACTGAAAGGAATATGTAAAAAGTTGGGTTTATTATAACCTATTCTAGTTCATTTCTAACATGACAACCCCTAGTAAAAAAATTATACTCTATTGTATTTGAAATATATCCCTTTTTCAATAGTACATTGCAAATACTAGACTGTAAAAATGAATATGCTTTAATCAATTATTAATTACATTTAACAAATTAGAATTGAGTAATAATTAATCAAATTAATTCCTTAAAAGTTAACCATTTAAAATGAGTAAAACTTACAACAAAACAACAACCAAAAAAACATAAATTGAAGTCACCATTATGGTGATCAGTGTTTGTTTTAAAATGTGTTGTTTTTAAAGGTGTCTTCAATGTCGGCAATATAAAATAAAGAGTACTTAATTAATCTTTGACGACTGTCTGTTAGTGAGATATTTTTGGGTGTAAACTTTACTCAGTTTAAATGGTTAACTTTTATTCTTTTCAGTTTTCAGTTTAATCAAAGGAATAATTTGATTAATTATTACTCAATTCTAATTTTGTAAATTTAATTAATAATGCTGCTTGTAATCTGTTGCCACAATTCTATTGATTAGATAAAGCATATTCATTTTTACTATAAAATACAAGATATTTTCAGCATATTTCATTTTCACTAATAAAAGCAAAATATTTTCCTATTTTTTTTTTTTTTAAGGAAACTTACACAATTTTGAGGCTTGAATTGAGGAACTCTTTCAGGGCCTTTTTACATGATGGTCATAAATGAAGCCCCTGCCTCCACGGTTCGGCACGCATGTGATTCGAGGATTAACCTTTCCTCTGCGGTCGCCCTACAGGTTGGAAGTGGAATTGTCGCTGTGGTAGGCTAAATAGTTTAGCCTAGCGCATCCTACTGTCACGCACACACTCGTTGTTTATCTGGCACCAGCTTTGGAATGAACGATATCTACAGACAAGGTAATGTGTTGCATGATATCATGAGAGTATGATGTATTGCGACATCAGAAACTAAGAAAAACTAAATAATGACTATTGTAACACTTGACGTAAAGCAAGTCAAATTTGTAGTTTTCTTATGTCTCATTAGAACTACAGAAACGCAATCCGATCTGGCAATCTTACATAGCGTGGTTACAGCAGATATAGGAGCCTTTCACCCTGTTACGACTTAATGAACCACTGAAATGATTTCGTAAACATTATTTTAAGGTAAAAAATCTTACTTAGTGTTGCTTTAACTGTTAAAGTTAACCATCATTGAGTGAACGTTTTTTTTTTTTGCCTTTGATATCCCACAATCCTGTGCTTTTCATTATGTGACAGTTGAGCTAAAAAACAAAGATGGCGTCTGAAAGTTGCAGCTGGTCTTCAGTTTGTGTGTAAATATACATTTTTTATCCATGTTTTCGCAGTCTGTGAAATATTCCACATTAAAGAGAGAATGTCATGCATCAGTTCGGCCGGCAGCTTAATTGTTTTGGACAAAATCTGGATGTCACTATCAATAATTCCCTTCAGAGGGATGGGTTTCGTTGGAATAGCCATGTGGACTTTTATTCACAGAAGCATATAGGCTATGCAACAATGACAGCGTCACTTGCAAAAATATTAGGCCTATCAAGAATTTAATTTCAACTAACGTTAGTAGAAACTATAATTCGTGCTATCTGTAATTTATTTCCACTAGTTATATATCACCTCAGGCTGTGATTCAAATTCAATTGTTGATAGAATTGATTTTTTATAGTTGAAATTCCAAATTCTTATATAAAAAATAAAATCATAATTTCCAATATAATTAGTAACTTACTACCACGTATTACCACACATTTTATTTTTTCAAAAATTATATTTCTACTAAGTAATGCATAGCTGATGTGTTTCAAGTAGCATTCTTGATATGAAGAGTTCAGATGCAAAAGCCTCTAAATGCCATTTGAAATTTTCTTCTTTAATGATGATTTTTATCAAACTTGTATATTTAAGTTCAGTAATTTCACTTAAATGGCAATGATAATTACCTATTAATTGTTATTTAAGTGAAATTACTGAACTTAAATATACAAGTTTGATAAAAATCATCATTAAAGAAGAAAATTTCAAATGGCATTTAGAGGCTTTTGCATCTGAACTCTTCATATCAACAACTGAATTTGAATGGCAGCCTATAGTGAAAAATCTACTTTCTTATATCAAGAATTAGTATTCCAAAAAGTGAAAATGTAATTATTGATATCAATAATACTGGGAAATGGGAATATGTATAAATGTCAAAACGCAGACAGCATGCTCCAGTGGACATTTTGATTTTCTCACACAATTGCAAGTTTCCATCTCACTAAAAGCCTGACGTGTGAGGAGGAGATAAACTACATTTTACACAATAGTCTATAAAGAAATTGATGAGAGAAAAAAAAAGACACACCCGTGAACCCTTACCTAATATTTCACTGTAGTAATTATCCAATCTCATCGAGGCCATCCGAAACCCGACGGAATAAACAACATACATAATCATATTTTTCACTCTTTCCATGAAGCACATGTGATCTGTCATCACCGTCGGAGGAACCGGTACATAGGAGAGCGGTGAGGGCATCTGTCCACACATCCTCTCCATGGAAAACCCCAGTGAAAACCGCAGAGAAAGGACGAGTGGCAGGTCCAGAATCTCCGCCAGCAAGTCACTGCACAGGAACATGGGATCATAGAAGAGCACGTCAAACTTTAGATCCCTCAAGCGCGCGATCAGCGCGTCATTACGCAGCATGGAGTCGCACAAGATGCGCTGAAATTCGATCATTTTCCCCGTAAACTCCACGATCTGGAGACCAATTGTGACCCTGCTTGGTGTGGGGTACTGCATCCAGATGTTGATCAGCTGTTCGCTCACACTGTGCACCTCGTGCGCCTTCAGAGGCACGTCAAACACCAGGAACTGAAACCTCTCCTGCGCCGTGAAGTTTACGGACGGCGAGGCTGAGTTCACCAGAACGGTCACACTTTGATTGCGGTTCAGAAGCTCGTCCACGATGTTGCGCATGTTGTACCAGTGGCTGTATTCTCCCGGCAGCACGAGCACTTTGCCACCGTGCGTAAAGCTCACGTCAGTCAATAGGAAGATTATGAAAAGGGTGCATGACTTTCCCAAACTGTGCATGGCAGAAACACTCGTGAAGACGCAGCAGATAACCACCTTTTCCACTTAGCATGTGGATTACTAAGGAAGAGGTATGCAGGAAAGAGGTTTTAGGGTGAAGGGCGGAACAGCGGGACTTTGGAGGAAAGTGACGTCACGCAGGAGTCAGGAAAGAGCTCGCAGAAAAACGTATTACGTAACTGCACTTGCCGACTATGTCAATAAAATAAAAAGTTAAGTATAGGCTACATAACGAGAGAATGTAGGCTTCGTTGATTTTTTTTTTTTTTTAAAGTGCACTTTTAATGTCAAAATGTTTTTACTTTAATGTACATTTTAAATCATGTTTTAATAATCTTTGCTTTAATAGCCTACACGTATTTTGATGTCAACTAACATAAAGTAACATAATGTAAAGTACTTGATTATAATTTTAACTGTCGTGTATTACATTTAAAGTTAATATATTTTAAATGTACTGAATTGCAACTCATTACAATAGAAATATGTAAATACAAATAAATTCTAATATGTGACATACAAGTTTCAATATAAATGACTTTAAAGTAGCCTATATTTCAGCTAACCACAAATATTACAAAGACAAAAGAAGCAACAAGCCGATTAAATGATATGTAATGATATACTTAAGTCCAACTTAAATTTATTAAAAAGCACTCTTAAGTTCAGCTAAGTGCATTTAATAAAAAATTAAACTATAATACATTTAATTGCAAGTAACATGCAGAACTGTCAAAAATCATTACAGTCAGTTTGCACTTAACATGCATTTCCATTATAATTACTCATTTTAAAAGTATGCAACTGTGTACTTTTTCATAAAGATAATTACATTAATAAACAAAATTAGCATGAAGATAAGTGCATAATCTGGATGGACCTGATCAGTTTGAGGATAGTGCCACCTACAAGTCATTAAAAAAAAAGCTTTTTTTTTTGTTTTTTTTTTTGTTTTTTGCCTAAAACGTTTGAATACTTTGTGCCAAAATGTAATGAAACTGGTCTCATATTTTTGGACTCCTTTGGCCATAAAGCCAGGAAAATGTATCAAGCATTTTTTGAACAGCAAAAAATTAAATGTCCCTTCAGGGTTAATTTGGATAATCTGGTATCTGGGAGAAAAAAAGGTTGCTAAATTTATAATATATATTAATTTATAAAATTAATATATAAGAGGTTTGCTTGTCATTTAAAAGGGACCAATATACATACAGTATGTTCCTGACTGGCACAAGTACATTTGCACAAACATACCACATACTGTACATCATTAGATACAAGTTGAGAACATTATTGCTTTGTCAATGTGAATATGTAAATCTTTTGTCACTGACAGTTAGGGTCTATTTTATCCCACACTTTTGCCCCGTTCTCCTCAATGACATGAACTCATACGGAGATCCCATCCCAACTCATGGAATTTTAAACACTGCATTATGCAATAAATATATGCAATAAACTTGTCTTTCTAAAAAGCTTGACTAGTAGATCTAATATCACATTTAATAAAACAAAATTATTGTACATCTCAGAAATTGTGTATCCGTCAGGAAATACTTTTAGGGGTAGTGAGTAACAATAAGGAAGTTTTATTCTACACAGGTGAATGGTAAATATATTGCTGGTAAACAACAGCCAGGAAGACGATGATGAAGATGAAGCAGTTGAACACGGGTACTGTGCACCACACACACATACCAGTATTGCACTGAGTACTGAACTGATGAGACGTTTTTCTTACAGAGACAGGGAGGATGATGGGAACTGTAGTGCTGAGGTGACAGGTGAATCGTAACAGTAAAGGTAAGTTATTTCCTGAAACAGACTCAGGGATAATCCTTTCTGGAACAGATTTGGGGATTTAACACACAGGAATCTCTCTCACTGGAACAGACTCTGTGATCTCTCTCACTGGAACGGACTCAGGAATCTCACTCACTGGAACGGACTCGGGAATCTCTCTCACTGGAACGGACTCAGGAATCTCACTCACTGGAACGGACTCGGGAATCTCTCTCACTGGAACGGACTCGGGAATCTCACTCACTGGAACGGACTCGGGAATCTCACTCACTGGAACGGACTCGGGAATCTCACTCACTGGAACGGACTCGGGAATCTCTCTCACTGGAACGGACTCAGGAATCTCACTCACTGGAACGGACTCGGGAATCTCTCTCACTGGAACGGACTCAGGAATCTCACTCACTGGAACGGACTCGGGAATCTCTCTCACTGGAACGGACTCGAGAATCTCTCTCACTGGAACGGACTCAGGAATCTCACTCACTGGAACGGACTCAGGAATCTCACTCACTGGAACGGACTCGGGAATCTCTCTCACTGGAACGGACTCGAGAATCTCTCTCACTGGAACGGACTCGGGAATCTCTCTCACTGGAACGGACTCGAGAATCTCTCTCACTGGAACAGACTCTGTGATCTCTCTCACTGGAACGGACTCAGGAATCTCACTCACTGGAACGGACTCGGGAATCTCTCTCACTGGAACGGACTCAGGAATCTCACTCACTGGAACGGACTCGGGAATCTCTCTCACTGGAACGGACTCGGGAATCTCACTCACTGGAACGGACTCGGGAATCTCACTCACTGGAACGGACTCGGGAATCTCACTCACTGGAACGGACTCGGGAATCTCTCTCACTGGAACGGACTCAGGAATCTCACTCACTGGAACGGACTCGGGAATCTCTCTCACTGGAACGGACTCAGGAATCTCACTCACTGGAACGGACTCGGGAATCTCTCTCACTGGAACGGACTCGAGAATCTCTCTCACTGGAACGGACTCAGGAATCTCACTCACTGGAACGGACTCAGGAATCTCACTCACTGGAACGGACTCGGGAATCTCTCTCACTGGAACGGACTCGAGAATCTCTCTCACTGGAACGGACTCGGGAATCTCACTCACTGGAACGGACTCGGGAATCTCTCTCACTGGAACGGACTCAGGAATCTCTCTCACTGGAACGGACTCAGGAATCTCACTCACCGGAACGGACTCAGGAATCTCACTCACCGGAACGGACTCGGGAATCTCTCTCACTGGAACGGACTCGGGAATCTCACTCACTGGAACGGACTCGGGAATCTCTCTCACTGGAACGGACTCGGGAATCTCTCTCACTGGAACGGACTCAGGAATCTCACTCACTGGAACGGACTCGGGAATCTCACTCACTGGAACGGACTCGGGAATCTCACTCACTGGAACGGACTCGGGAATCTCTCTCACTGGAACGGACTCGGGAATCTCTCTCACTGGAACGGACTCGGGAATCTCTCTCACTGGAACGGACTCAGGAATCTCACTCACTGGAGGGGACTCTTGGTCTGGTGAAAGTCTCGAACTGATTCTAGGACTGGAGTGAACTCCTGGACAGACTCATGGATCTGAGCAAACTCTTGAGTGCATTCTGAATTGGTTTGAATGAGTGCGGACTCTAGATTGGTTGGGATTGGAGTGGATTCTGATTTAGCTGGGACTGGAGCGGACGGAGTCTTTCGGGAGTGGTCCTGCTGAGAAGGAGAGCAGAGAGAATATATTGCTCTAATGTGTTGCCATGCATCCTGTGTGCATATTGGCACTTGCTATCTACTTATTTATTCCTACATTTATAATTACTCTATGCTGTATCCAATTCCTAGGTCCTACCTGGCGCTGCGTGCATGAGGGTGATTACTGGCAGGTACGGGTAATGGATTATGTAATGTGTGCAGTTGAGAGTCAGAAAAGATGAAGGGAAATGTAGTGCAGAGGTAATAGGTGGACACATGGAGTAAATTAATGCTCTTGATAGCTTTGAAAAAGAAAGATTTCAAAGTGCATAAGGCACCAAATGGTAGGAACTGCCCATATAATCTTCAGATAATGTATTGTAGTTGCACTACTCCAGTGCACTTGAGGTTGAAATTACATGACATGCACATTATCAGTGGTTTTATGTTTCTTGTAGTGTGTGTAAAGGTTGAGGCTATTCAGAATGACAATGAAGTTTTTTATAAGGATAAGGTAAGCTATTCAAAGGGATTTGGGGCTCTATACAACCTTCTAACTCATGTTGTTCAGTTGCTTATTGGTCAGATAGGACTTTGACTAGTCTATAGAATATAATAAAACACTTTTGAAAGTTGCCAGAGGGCAAAGGTTGAATTGGTTTCCCAGAATTTGTTACATTTTTCATGTTTGTTCATGTTTAAGACTATTTGTAAACATATCCTGGTTGAATGCTCAAGTGTAACATGACACTGATTCAAAACACAGGAATTAAGAGGGTGTGGCTCAAGAAAGGAAAATCCTGTGTTTCACAATTTTTTATGTGGAGGACTGTACTATATATTACATGTAGACTGTAATATATATATATATATATATATATATATATATATATATATATATATATATATATATGAAGAGTTCAGATGCAAAAGCCTCTAAGTGCCATTTGAATTTTGTTCTAGAATGACCATTTTTATCAAGCGTGTGTATTTAAGTTCAGTAATTTCACTTAAATGACAATTAATAGGTAATCTTCATTGCCATTTAAGTGAAATTACTGAACTTAAATATACAAGCTTGATAAAAATGATAATTTTAGAAGAAAATTTCAAATGGCACTTAGAGGCTTTTGCATCTGAACTCTTCATATATATATATATATATATATAATTTTTTTTTTTTAAATAAATAACCTTGGTTAAAGTTTTGACCTGAAATGACGAATTGTGTCAGATAGTGAAGTTTTGGTTCTTTGAGCTCATTTTAATTTCCTGTGTTTAATCCCGGTTTTATATCCTTAATGATTATGTAAATATATCGTGGATCCATATGCTTTTGCCAACTGGCCCAATCTCCACATTGCCATGATTACACCATAACTCAGCTATAATAAGGGAAGTCTTTCATCCATATTGTCAAATATGTCAGAGTGAATCTTTTTTTCTTTAATAAGACGTAACACGGGACTTGATTTTTTCCATCTGGAATTGATTAGATCGTAGTTGTTTGTTTGTGACAGGTGGTCCAATGGTGTTTTTAACATATCTTGGTATATAACAACAAAGGTAGACATTTCATGGAATATATAGTTGCCCTATATTACCCTCTACATACATTGAACCTATAGGGCTTGTAAACAGCAATAAAGGAGTGGCCTGAGCTTTTTTTCCAACCAATCAGAAAACACTTTCTGCCTGTCAATCATTTTTCATGAGTTTGTAGAGAGGGAGGAGCTTGTTGTGCAAGGATCACAAGTGTGTTTTCCTTCATGACATCATCACTGCCTCTCAACAGGGGCAAGCGGTCACAAAATCAATTTTACCTGTGTCTAATTGAAAATAAACCTACACTAAACAATATTGTGGCACAAATTTAAGAGTTATACTTGAAATGTATTTAAATCTTTCAACCATTTGTGTATTTAAATCTTTCAACCACATGTTTGTCAGTTTATTACTAACTATTTGCATCTATTTTATTTTATTAAAAAAAATGTTTAGATTCAGCATTGTGGAAAAAAATTAAATTTAGAATGAAGATGGATGGTTAAAATATGGCTAGCTGAGAAACAGTTAAAATGAATGAGATAGAAACAAGTTCAATTTATTGATAAATATATAATTGAGCATTTAAAACACTTTTGTTTACTAATACAATTCCAGATACTGTATCTCACCCGTTTCTTGATTGATTGATTGATTTATTTTACTAGCAAAATCTAACAAAAATTAAATAATGCTCGTTAAAAAAAAACATAACTTTACTGACACAATTATATAAGAAAAGAGGAATCACTATCAGAGCATTAAAAAGGAAGCACAGACTTAAGTCTTTTAGCTATAATAATTGTTTTGGTATCTGATTAGGTTTTATTTTTGAAAGCAATTGGTTCCTAAATTTGCTTCTGAACTATAACCAATTATTGGTCACATTCGGTTATATGTAAAAACGGTAATGCAATGCAAATACATGAATCTTACACTGAGGCCTATTATCTGATAAAATATTTATGGAGAGGCAACTGATTGTATCAATGCAAAGGCAATACATAAATGAAATGCAAGCGTTCTTACTTACCCAGGATTTCAGTATAAAAGTGATCCCACTTTGATTTAGTGACTAGATAAAACACAAAATCCTGTCCACCATAGGAGAGAACATTTTTCAGTCTCTGCAAGAAGTTCATGTCATCTGTATTCTCCGAGCCGATGGAAGGGACGTAGGATGGCGGAGCCGGCAGTTGTGCGCAAAGTCTCTCCAACGTGTTACCAAAGGAAAACCTGAGACTGAGAATAAAAGGTAAGTTCAACTTCTCTGCCAGCAGCTCCCCACACATGAACAACGGGTCGGCCAGTAATGCGTCAAACTTCTCTTCTCTCCACTTCTCGAGGAGATCTTCTCTGGCAAAGAGTCGAGAGCACACGGCCTGATTCTGCTCTGTGCCGATGTCAACCATCTCCTTGATCTTCAGTGAAGCCTTGATGATGTTGTCATTCGGGAGCTCATGAGTCCAGTATTTCAGCATCCTTTCCATGTTCTCCAGGATCTCCTGCTTTGTGTGAGGCACCTGTAAAATCTCCACATTGTAGCCCTCGGATGGAGTGGTTTTGACAGACGGTGTGGCCGTGTGGGTGACTACTGTGATATTATGTCCTCTTTCGATCAATGCGTCTATGATGACTTTTACATTGAGCCAGTGGCTGAATTCGGCAGGCCAGACGAGGATCTTCCCTCCTGACACACACTGCAGGTTCAGGTTCAGCAGAACAAGCAAAAGGAAAAGACTGGTGCTTCTTCTGGGACTCATGACAGCGGAGAACAAACTTCTGCGCACAGCAAGCAGGATCAGCATGTGGAGGAGGAGGAGCTACTGACTGGCAGCATGCACATGGAAACATGTAAAGACAAAGTTATGCAATCAAATAGAGGTGAAGGTCTTGCCCGAGCTTGTTTTAAAGAAATAGTAACTATTGATAGACCCTCTGTTAGCATCTATATTCTCAATGCCTTCATAATATCAGCTTGCTGCTTATTCACTTTATATATATATATATATATATATATATATATATATATATATATATATATATATATATTTTATTTTTTTTATTTCACTGGCAGGGAAATCTCACTGTAAAAAATATTTTCAAGATTTGTTATCACAACATATTTTCTTTTGTCAAATCAACTTTATAATAATTTATTTAGTTGAGATAACTTATTATTTTGAGTTTCTGATGGTTAAATTAATCCCCTTCATTGTATTAACTCACTTTTTCCAGTTCAATCAACTTAAAATTTTAAGGCAACCCAGGTTACTTACTTTTTAAGTTAAACCAACAATATTTTAACATTTTTGTCAAATCAACTTAAATGATTTATTTAGTTCAGATAACATATAATTTTGAGTTTCTGATGGTTAAATTAATCTCCATTGTATTTTTCCAGTTCAATGAACTTAAAATTTTAAGGCAACCAGGTTACTTACTTTTTTAAGTTAAACCAACATTATTTTTTTACAGTTAAGGAATGCTCATTAAAAAACGTTACTTTCACAATTAAGAAAAGGGGAATCAATATTAGAGCATTAAAAAAAAGAAAAGCACAGGCTTTTTAGAATTATTATGGTGCTCTAATTTGGATTTATTTAACCAATACATATAGGCATTTGGTAAATATGCCTTGAATTCAGTAGTGTCTAAGCGTATTATAGGCTATCTATAGAATATAGAATAGCATAGAATAGTCTTATAGAATAGACTTTTTAATCTATTGAATTTAATTAACAATGTACAATTATGCAAGTAATAAAGTTATTATAAGCTTAATATGAAAAAAAAAACATGGAACAAGAGGGTAACAACAAGCAAGCAAAAGTTGCTATAGTTTTTGTTTTCAGTACACTTTTGTTAAAAAGATTACTTTATAAATGTATCGATGTATACCCTGTAATGTTTATGAATCCTATACAGTGCGTTACTGGTTCACCATTATTTCAAAATGGTATGTTCTTGCTAAATTGCTCCCAAATGTGAGATTGTTGTATCATAATAGTAAAATAAATACCCCTTAGTTCTATAATACTTACAGTATAAATATATATATATTTTTAATTTCTACTGGTTGTTATTGTTATTATATAATATTGTTCCCTTATTGTAAGTACGTCATATACGTACACTATAATTACCGAAGGTTACGCTGTAAAATCGCTTTAATTACGCAGTAGCCTGCTTTCTGGGCTGTAATCTAAAGCATTACCCAAATACAGAAGTTTAGGGATGAATTTTGTGCAATAAACACTACACTATTTCAAAATAAGTGAGTAATTGTTTCTTCATAGATGATAAAAGGAAGCAACTGGGGGGAAATACTGTCATTAAACCAAAAGTTCATAGTAAAGTTCCAGGCAGTTATTAAAAAGAAAGAAACCCTCCCAGAAGATTTTTTTTTATTTGAAAAACAAAAAACAGAAGTCTTTCCATTCTTGCTCACTAACTTTATCAGTCAAAGATATCTGCGTTTAATTAAGAATTGATCTAATATTATTTGAAAAACTAGATTAGAGTAGTCAACATTGGAAAGGGAGAATTAGGACCACGAAGACAGACTTGACTAGTAATTTGACACGATATTGGAAAAGATTTTTTGCACAGTGTTCAACCATGGACAGAAAACCTCTGTCAACCTCTGTGTTCAACCATAGACAGTAAACACGTGTAGGTTGCGTCATCAAAGTGCGACGCAGCATCAGAATGCTGACATGGCCGCGTCCGTGGAGCTGAGACTCACTTTATGGATCTGTTTTGTGTTTATTTTGGGGTTTTCTTCGGTCACCGCGCTCATCGAGGGATTGTATTGCGGGACTCAGAGTTGCTATGACGTGCTTGGGGTTTCGCGTGAGTCCAGTAAAGCGGAGATCGGTCGCGCGTACCGCCAGCTGGCCCGAAAATACCACCCGGACCGGTACCAGCCCGGAGAGACCGGAGACACCCGCGAGACCGCGCAGCAAAAGTTTCTGCTCGTCGCTACCGCTTACGAGACACTCAAGGTAACGTGAACCCCGAATACAAGCGACTGTTTGCATGTAGCTAACTGTTAGTCGTCTTGAATTTGCGCGTGAGAAATCTAACATCTTCATTCCGATTGCGCGTACAATTCAGTTAAAGGGATAGTTCACTCAAAAATAAAAATTCTGTCATTGTCATTCAGCTTGTTTTCATTACAAACCCATAAGACTTTATATCTTCGGAACACAAATTAAGATATTATTTTAATGAAATCTGAGAGATTTCTGCCCCTCCATTGACAGCTACGTAAAACTACCACATTGACGTTTACAAAAAGTTAATAAAGAGAACGTAAATATTCCATATGAATTGAGTCCAAATTTTCTTAAGCGACGTGGTCACTTTGTTTGATGAACAGACTTTTATTCATATTAAAGCATACTAGCTAAACGCAAGCTTAAGCGTGAGAACCAATGAAGTTCATTTTCATTATGAGCCTCTTCCTCAAGAACCAATGAGGTTTGGTTTTGAAGCGAACATGCAGCTTCAGTTTACCACGGCTGAAATCCGTTCATCATTTAAACCGGTCGTTTCTCTTCAGAAAATTTTGACTAAACCGTTAAATTTGTTTTATGATCTCTTTATGAATTTTTTTGAAGCTTCAAGTGTGGTATTTGCGTAGCTGTCAATGAGGCACAGAAAGCTCTCAGATTTCGTCAAAAAGATCTTCATTTGTGTTTCGAAAAATGAATAAAGGTCTTACGGTTTTGAAACGACATGAGGTCGAGTAATTAATGACGACGTTAAAATTTTTGGGAGAACTATCCCTTTAAAACAGAAGTCTGCAACTTAGTAAAGTTGTGGTCATGTTAGTGAAATTTCAGAAGCAAATCATACGACCAACTTCAACCCGATGTGAAATTTGTGGTTGATCTTTTAAGATTTAAGACACAGTCTATAGTCATAACAGCTGAGCTAAATAAACTGTAAGATCTCTAATATTGTGATTTTCAGGATGAAGAGTTACGTAGGGACTATGACTACATGCTGGACCACCCGGAGGAATATTACAGCCACTACTACACCTACTACAGGAGAAGACTTGCTCCCAAAGTAGACGTTAGGATAGTGATTCTCGTAACTATTTGTGCAATCTCACTGTTTCAGGTAAGCTGTTTTCTGTTTCACTTACACACTTCCTTGAAAAAGCCAACATGCTGACGAGTTTCTTCATCATCTTCCTAATTTTGCTGCTCTGAATAAGTTTAGATTCTGTAAATCTCAGAGACTCCAATTTTACGTGTATCGTTTACAGACTCTCATGACGAAAACCAAAATAATTTGGGTTTGTAATAATAATAATTGTAATCATTTTTTAATAATTTGTTATTAAACACAGCAACAAGTGCAGTACACACACATACTGGTACTCTTTACTAAAATTGTTGTGGATCCCAAACTTTTAGAGACCTGGTGGGATTGATGTATTATTACATTTTTTATTGGTTCAAAATAGAAATCATGATTGTGAATAGACAACTGAACAAAATAACATGTCATATTCTAGAGATTCTGACAAAACGTTAAAGGAAAACTCCACTTTTTTTTGGAAATCAGACTCCCCTAGAGTTAAACATTTGAGTTTGACCGTTTTTGAATCCATTCAGGCGGTAGCACTTTTAGCATAGCTTAGCATAGACCATTGAATCTGATTAGATTGTTAGCATCTCTCTAAAAAAAAAAGACTCGATATTTTTCCTATTTGAAACTCGCCTCTTCTGTAATTACATCGTGAACTAAGACTAAGTTTAAAATCGCGGTGAATGAATGATTCAACGGCTTCACTTGTTTTATCACTGGATGAATTGGCGTTTTTGAACATATCCTGAATGAATGAGTCAATGACACTCATAAAGACTTGAATAAATGATTTAACTGCGAATACGTTTTGTAACAGTCGCTTGTCGCCACCTACTGGTGTAACGGTGTACTTTAAACATCTTTTGAAGCTTCACCTTACTTTTATAAGGTGATTCGCTCTATATTGATCACTACCATAGACAACAGTGTTCATATCTGAACTATAAACTTTTATCCCAGTTCTTCTGTGTATTAATGTATCACAGAAATGATGATGCTGTGTGGTTGTAAAGGCTGTTTCATACCCAAACATGACATCTGCTCTCTCTGAATGTTTCGAACCAAAAGTTTAATAGACACAGCCAAATCCCTGTCATCTAGGAATATGATTAAATGGGTGTTTGAATCAGGATTGTGATATATTCAATGCAACAACAACAAAATGGACGTCTGATTTCATTTCGTTGAATACGCCTCTGTGTTTGTCCGATGGTTGATTTCATTTTGGCCTGTTAAATTGTTACCGAGCTGGTGTCTTAGTCAAAGTCAAAGACCTTATCTGATGCAACAAAACCACTACAGAAAGATTCTCTCTAGTCCCATTAATAGCAATTACTATGTGAGTGTGGCAGAAGTTTAATGTTACGGCAAAAAATGTTTTGTCCTTTTGAACTTTTGTAAAGGGATAGTTCACCCAGAAATGTAAATAGTCATCCTTGTACTTACTCTCATGCTATTTACTAGTGTGTTAGTGGAGGAAGAGTCATGTTGAATCATTTACTAAGAGCTATATTTCAGTCCTGATTCTGAAGGACATCTGTCTTCCAGGGTTTATCTCTAATCAAACAAACCTAAACTTTCTGTTTGACTAATGTTAGAGGTAACAACCTCCAGGACTGGTGTTTAACCCTCATCCTTCCCTCAAAAAAATGAAAATATTTTTCTTTCTTTTTTTTTTTTGTGTGTGGTTCAAGTCGCATATTGAACCACGGATTATTTTTTTTTACCCTCAATCGGGTCATGGTGTCTATACGACCCCAATCGACTTTTACTTACTAAAAAAGGTTCCCTTCATCTCAGTGGAATAAGATTTTGTGACTTTTCATATATTATCTATCTATACACACACACACACAAAACTGGGCTTGATTCGGTTGTTCTGAAGGTATGATTTTTTTTTTTTACACTTCTGGTCTTCGAGGTCAATATGACTCCACATTGAAATGAATGGGAAATGTGAAAAACAAAAAACAAAATATATTTTCTTCATGTGTCAAAAAAAAAATTAATCCGACATAAATCTGAACATTTTTACTCAGAAATGAAGGCCTAGTACTAGAACATAAATGCAATGTATCATAAAAAAAATAATATTTCATATGCAAGCTGATGGTGTAGTTGAGGAATTATGTGTTTTATAAAGAACTTTTGTATCCATATCTCCAAAAACACAGCAGTAATGAATAGATGAGTAGTAAACAAACAAAAAAAAAAATTGATATATTATTTATATGATTAAAAATGTATATTTTTTGTACAATTACTCAATCAATTGTTGGGGTCGTATAGACCCAGAAGTGTAAACAGGAAACCAAGACCATTTGAATGTTAAATGAATTTGAGGAATTTTGTGGTTAAAATAATAATAAAAAAGTAACAAATCTGTTGGATTTGGAATTGGTAATTTGACTTTATCTCTTAAGGACTGAAGGATAAGCAACACTCGCCCTGGATGGGCCTATCAGAACCCAGGAACTCAGTCAACCACTGTTATTTCTTTCCATATCTTTACTGGAGTATGTTTGTGTGTGGTCTGTACAAAGAGAAATAACAATAAGTAAATACAGACTTCAGATCCAATTATCTAACAATCCAATACAATAAACAATGATACAATCTGTGCGGAATATAACTTGCAATAAGAGTTAAATACAATAGTGCCACGATTAGCAATATTAGCATCAGAATAGGCCATTTAACTATAATCGCCATCAACTCAACCCTATACTTGCAATTTACTACCAACATATTAAATAAAGAAAACAATCTATTTCAACATAAAATATGACAGCAGTATGATGATCAACGATCGCATAATTCGACGGCAGATATGAATATGATCATGCATGTAACGATCGTTAGAGAGGCACCATAGAACACTCGAATTTAGTTTCAATAGCTTCAACAAACAACACTTATACACAAGATTACAATATGAACTTTCTCCTAAGTGTATAATGACAAGAATTAACTCACTTTATAGGATGCACGCACACATATAACACTCCAACTTGGATCAGCTCGCATTTCTTCCTCACAGGAACACTTTGCGTCATCAATTAAACGGGCAACGAGTCTTAAAGCGGCAATGTCTTAAAGGGGCAACGTCTTAAAGGGGCAACACACGCAAACCAGTTTGTACAGCCGCCCCCAAATTGTGTTCAATTTGAAATTCAAGATGGTTGCGTGTTAGTTACCAATGCTGCAGGGGGTGTGTCGGGCTCTTCCATATCTTCTGGGATGGGGGGTAATGCCACCAGTCGAGCCACGGGTCTAGTATAAACCTTCCCTTGAACTTGTATGTCCACTGATCTCACTTGCGAGTCTTGGCTGGGGTGCACTTGAACAACTCTTCCAATAGGCCAATGTGCTCTGGACTGTTGAGGATCCACTATCATGACTATCGTGCCCGTGGTTATATTAGGGTAGGTGCGGTGCCATTTCTGTCTGACCTGCAGGTTCGGAAGGTAATGGCGGATAAAGGAGGACCAGAAGTGGTCAGCAAGCACCTGGGAGTGCCTCCACCGACGACTACTTAAGCCTTCTTCTTTAGGGTATATGACCGCAGGCAGGGAGTTATCTAGCCGCCCCATGAGAAGAAGGTTGGGCGTTACCGGATCAGGATCAGCCACATTAGAAGATACATACCCAAGGGGTTTTGAATTAAGGATGCTCTCCACTTCAACTAACACAGTCCTGAGTACTTCTTCTGAGACAGTTTGTGCTCCAATGGTCGCAGATAGTGCCAATTTAATGGATTTTATCTCCCTCTCCCAAACTCCCCCAAAGTGTGGTGCTGCAGGAGGATTGAAATGGAATGCAATCTTCAATGGTGCAAGTCTTTGCTGAAGCTCAGGTGACATACTCTGAAATGCTTCCCAGAGTTCCCTTTCCCCACCTCGGAAATTTGTTCCTTGGTCTGACAGTAATTCTACTGGGGAGCCTCTACGTGCAATAAACCTCCGAAGTGACATCAGAAAGGAATCAGTGTCCAAACTGTACAGAAGGTCTATGTGTACAGCCCGGGTGGTAAGACATTTGTAGAGGATTCCCCACCTCTTTTCTACTCGTCGACCAATCTTTACAAGAAAGGGACCAAAGCAATCCATCCCAGTTGAATGAAAGGCTGGCTTGTGGAGACGCAAGCGTGCTAAAGGAAGGTCTGCCATTTTGGGAATTGTAGGCTTGGCTCTCAGACGTTGGCATTTTATACAGGCATGTTGTAAGCTGCGGATAGCTGCTCTTCCTCTTAGGACCCAGAATTGTCGTCTTAGTTCTGCAAATACCCGATCAGGGCCTGGATGACAGAGTCTTTCATCATAATCCTGGAGGAGTAACTTCACAGCTGGATGTCTAGATTCTAAGACAATGGGATGTTTAAGGGCAGGATCTAATGTTTCAGCACGTCTTAGCCTACCACCAACCCGTATTAGATTGGTAGACGGGTCATACTCTGCAGCTAGGGTGAGTAAGCGGCTATTATGTTGAAGAGCCTTGCCTGCTTTCAGTCGTTGTAATTCCTCCGGAAAACTCTCATTTTGCACCTTCTGGAGGATGCATGTCTCTGCTGCTTGATACATGCTTGCTGTAGGTTCTCCTGACTGTCCAGCCGCCCCATGTAGCTCCTGTGCAGTAGCCTTTACTAATTCTGCCCATGTCCTGTACTTATTTCCAGTTGGTTCCTCTACAGCTACGACTCCACAGAATGCAGATTTCTTAAGCTCAGATTTGTCAATCTCAGGGCGCTCTGTAGGGTTTGTGGGCCAGCTTTCAGGTGGAAGGAGCAGGAATGGGGGCCCTTGGCTCCATCTGTTAGGCTTGGCAAGTTCTTTCAGAGTCTTTCCCCTTGTGAGGTCATCTGCAGGATTCTGACTTGAATTCACATATCGCCAGGCAGTGAAGTTGGTGAGCTCGTGGATTTCTGCCACTCTTGTCCCAACGAAGACTTTAAAATGGCAGGACTCTGATTGAATCCAGGACAGCACAGTGGTGGAGTCTGTCCAAAGGACTGTGTGGCGAAGTGGCAAAGTTAACTCTTTCTCCAACAGGTTTGCCAACTGAGCACCGATTACAGCAGCACAGAGCTCCAAACGAGGCATTGACAGGACTCTTTTTGGCGCTACCCTAGAACGTGCCAGTATGAATGACAAATGGATCTTACCAAGCTGATCTTCGGTGCGCAGGTAAGTGACTGCTCCATATGAACTCTCTGAGGCATCACTAAACACATGAAGGTCTGTAACAGATCTGGTCTGATCTACTGAAGTTGGTACATATGCCCTTGGGAAACTGATCTTGTGAAGAAACTGAAGTTCACCTTCCCATTCGTTCCAGCTCTGGACTAAAGTCTGGGGAAGTTGGGTGTCATCCCAGCTGTGCTGCTTGCTCCAAAGTTGTTGGACCAGAACTTTAGCCCTGGTAGTAAATGGAAGGATATATCCCAAGGGGTCGTACTGACTTGCTAAAACTTTATAAATAATCCTCATTGTGGGAGCGCCATGGTTTATGGGACGGTGACGGTAAGTCAGTACATCTACAGGGCAATTCCAGCTAAGACCCAACGTGGACTCCTGGACATCTGTCCTTTCATGAGCTAGCCAGAGTTCCAGACCATCCGATCTGGCTTCACGTGGAAGATGGTGAATGACAGATGGCACATTGCTGGCCCATTGTCTCAACTCGAAGCCTCCTTCAGCTAACAGATCCCTCAACTTGTCAACTAATTGCTTAGCCTCCTCTGGTGATGACAAACTCTGCAAGCAATTGTCAACGTAAAAGCACCGTTCGATTGAGAACCTCACATCTTCGTTAGGTTGGCTATGTTCTCTCACGTGCTGTTGTAAAGCGAACGTAGCACAACAGGGGCTGCATGTTGTGCCAAATGGCAGAACCTGCCATTCAAAGACATCAGGTGGACCTTTTTCCTTTGAGTCACGCCAGACAAACCGAAGAAGTGGTCTATCTTCTGGAAGAAGGCGGACCTGATGAAACATGCCCCGGATGTCTGCACTGATGGCCACTGCATGTTCACGGAATCTGAGCAAGACCCCAAGAAGTGATGAACCCAAGGTGGGGCCAGCGAGGAGTGAATCATTTAAACTGAGGCCACTGAACTGAAAGGAGCAATCAAACACCACACGATTTTTCCCATTGTGGCACACCATATGGTGTGGGATGAACCAGGATTCACCATCACTTTCCATTTCTTCTGGAAGGAGCTTTCTGATGGCTCCGGACTGAACCAATTTCTGGATCTCTAAGGAATAAGCTTCAGCTTGTGGCGGGTTTTTGGCAAGTTTCCTCTCAGTACTTCGTAGACGTGGCATGACAGCTTCCATAGTAGCATGAAGATATGGCATGTCACACTTACGCAACAAGGGTGTTGCATAGCGACGTATTCCATCCACCTCTACACGAACTGTCTTGCTTTCCAGTAACTCAATGGCCCTTTGGTCCTGCTTGGATCTTGTGTACTCTCTTTCCTTCTGAAATGGCAAAACATCAACTTGCCACAGCTTTTCAACATTCTTGAACAGTTCTGTAGTGCTGAGAGGAATGGATATGTGGAGACACTGTTTTGGCTCAAGTTTCTGCTCCAAAAGGCTGGTAGGGCCCTGGAGTGTCCATCCTAATTTGGTTCTTATTGCAGCTGGACCCCCAGGTGGACCAAGTCTTACTGGCTCAATTGGTGAGATTATGTGTGTTTGATCTGCACCAACAAGGACAAGAGGTTTCGCCCTTTCAAAACACTGCAGTGGTAGTCCAACCAAGTGTTTGTATTGCTTCTGCAGCTTTGGAATGGGGTAAGAATGATCAACGAGGTCAAGCTGTGGGGCAGTAAAGGCTCTGGATATGAGATATCGCTTCTTCGGATTGGAGTATGGAGAAATGGAGAATGAGACTGAAGCTCCATCAAGGGTTTGCACATCATGACGGATGGTTCTCAGAGCTAAGCTTTCTTGTGTCCCTCTTAAGCCAAGCTTCTGTGCTGCCTCTGGCAGGAGCATCGTACGCTCAGAACCATCATCAAGGATTGCGAATGTGTCCAGTGTGCAGTTGCCATGGTGTAAGAGCACTCTGACAATTTTGAGTAAAACCTTATTACTGCTGACTGGTTTGTTCAGGTACAACATTTGTGTCGCTGAGCTGACTAGGCAAGCCTCTGTTTTGGATACCTTTATGACAGGCCTCTCGTTTACCTCATGGAGGATTCGCAGATGCTTTCTCTGACAAAGCGGACATGGTTTCTTTAGACCACAGTGGATAGCCTGATGAGCAAGGCCACAACGCCAGCATCTCCTATTGGCACGTATCCATTCTGAGAGCTGATCTCTGGTGAGGTTTGGAATTTTGGGGCATTGACTGAATGCATGATCAGAGCTCTGACAGTAAGAACAATATACTGAGGGCCTACTCTTAGCTTTCTCATCAGCCTTATCAGAAGAATATGTAGCATTTGCTACCTCAGCACTGTTCCCAGACCCAGTCAGAACAGTGGCAGTGGTTCGGCGTGACCATGGAGCTACCCGAGACTCTCGTTTGGGTCGGCTTTCTCCTCTTGCTGACTGATCATCATAGCTTTGGCACCAAGATTCATATTTTAGCCAGTCGGCCAGATCCATCAATGAGTATGTCACCCCAGGCCGGTGTAACATGTGGCGGCGAAAATCAGCCCGTCTTTCAGGTGGCAGCTTACTGAGGAGGCGTGCAACATGCGACCCACACTGCAACTCAATGCTACCCGCCTGGCCCAATGTCTTTAGAAGACCAACTAAAGACTGCACTTGAAGGGAGAACTTTTCAAAGGCTGAGGGGTCATTGCGGCTTATATCAGGAGAATCAAGAATAGTAGCAATCCTTTTTAATGCTACCTGGTGGGGCTGACCAAACCGTTCATTGAGGGCCATCATGGTGTCTCTGTAAGGTGTAGGGGAGTGCAAGAAGGAGTCTGCTATTAGACATGCATCGTCCAATTTCAGATGGTCAACCAGGACTTGATATTTGAACATTTCAGTACTGTCAGGTGGCAAGAGGTTGTCTAAGGCCATTTTTAATCGAGCAAACTCACTTGGATCTTTGTTGCGGAAGAATGGAATGGTGGGGCATGGTCCTTTGTAATATTTCTCAGTCAGCTCCATAGATGCCATGGAAGGTGCCATATTATAGGATGCCATTCTGTGATGTTCAGAATTTGGACGTGTGAATGATTCCCATGGGTGGTCATAAACATACTGAGGACTTGTCGTTTGGGGAGGGTATTGACCATACCTCAGATGCTCATCATACTGACTTGGATGGTGAAAATCCATAGACTTCTCCATTGAAGTGAGTCGGGAACTGAAAGTTGGTATTGCCCTTGTACTGCTGTAAAGCCTTTGCTTGTTGTGCTTATTCATAGCTTCGGGCTCTTCATACGTGATTGGTGGAGGAGGCTCTGGCCAGTCTTCATCACTCAAATGCTCGGCATGGTGAAATTTAACTGATGGACGATTAGACTGGGTCTTAGGAGTAGATAAGGGCCTTTGGAGACTACAAGCTCTGTTTAAAAGCTCAATCAACTCATCTTTGGCCGTCTCAAATCGTTCAAGGTCAGCTTTAATGGCCTGCTGTGTTTCATGGAGTCTAGCATTCTCCTCTGAGATCCTTTGCAACTTTATAGAGCTAGCAGTTGACTGATCACTCTGGTATCCATCACCATGTGGAAGGGACTCTGCATTGGATTCAAACTGTAGCTGTCGATTCAGATATTGTGGTAATGACTGGCGAGAAGAGGTAGAAATTCGCTGCTGTAGAGGGTTTGGGAGGTCATGATGCTCAGTCAGCCTCGGAGGGCCAGAAAAGCCGGTAAACTGTGCTCTTTGAGGTTTCGCTGTAGATACTCTAATACGTGATGGAGAGTAATCGTCATCATCAGACGACTCCACTGCTGCTTCTCTTATACTCACTGGTAAAGCTGATCTATGAAAACGTGGGAAATCCACCTCATAATCTTGTAAATAGGCTGGACGGCGCTTTGGACGAACCGATGGGTTTACTGGTGTAGAACTGGCTGACATCTCAATCCAGGGAAGTGTATCCGGCTCGAAGGACCATTTGTTGGATTTGGAATGGGTAATTTGACTTTATCTCTTAAGGACTGAAGGATAAGCAACACTCGCCCTGGATGGGCCTATCAGAACCCAGGAACTCAGTCAACCACTGTTATTTCTTTCCATATCTTTACTGGAGTATGTTTGTGTGTGGTCTGTACAAAGAGAAATAACAATAAGTAAATACAGACTTCAGATCCAATTATCTAACAATCCAATACAATAAACAATGATACAATCTGTGCGGAATATAACTTGCAATAAGAGTTAAATACAATAGTGCCACGATTAGCAATATTAGCATCAGAATAGGCCATTTAACTATAATCGCCATCAACTCAACCCTATACTTGCAATTTACTACCAACATATTAAATAAAGAAAACAATCTATTTCAACATAAAATATGACAGCAGTATGATGATCAACGATCGCATAATTCGACGGCAGATATGAATATGATCATGCATGTAACGATCGTTAGAGAGGCACCATAGAACACTCGAATTTAGTTTCAATAGCTTCAACAAACAACACTTATACACAAGATTACAATATGAACTTTCTCCTAAGTGTATAATGACAAGAATTAACTCACTTTATAGGATGCACGCACACATATAACACTCCAACTTGGATCAGCTCGCATTTCTTCCTCACAGGAACACTTTGCGTCATCAATTAAACGGGCAACGAGTCTTAAAGCGGCAATGTCTTAAAGGGGCAACGTCTTAAAGGGGCAACACACGCAAACCAGTTTGTACAAAATCCTTCCCTTGTGGGTCAATTTGACCCCTTTAGGAATGCAAGGAATGCTACACATAGAAAAACCTAAAAATGCTAAAACTTGACCAAAAAAATACTTTATAATGTCAACATGTGTAACTGAATGCATACTGAAGAGAAAATGAATTTAGTGTCCAGCAGAGCCGCTCATTTGCTCCAGTTATGAAATAACATGTTATATAATTGTTTCTCCACAAGAGGTCGGCAAAGACCCCCAATGTACGATATTTTGAGTTGAATTCAAAGGGTTATGAATGAAATTGAGTTATTTTGAATTGAAGTTGAAAGAATGTGAGGAATGTGCTGACATTACTATTTATTTATTGATCAAATCTAGAAAATCTCCCAAAAATTGCATAAAAACCCCTATCAAAATGAAATAAATTAAGCTGTTTTTTTTTTAGATAAAATTTTAGGGTGAGGAAAGGATGAGGATTAAGAGCCCTGCCGTAGATTCATATTTAGTATGTGGATCATACAGTCAGCTGTCAGAACAGATGTTTTCATTTGTTTGCAGTATTACAGCTGGTGGAGTAGCTACACAGAAGCCATCAACTACCTGATGACCGTTCCCAAATATCGCATCCAGGCCGCCGAACTGGCCAAGCAGCAAGGGCTCCTGAACCGAACCAAAGAGAAGGGGAAGAACCGGCGATCCAAAGAGGAGATCCGCGAGGAAGAGGAGCAGATCATCCGCGACATCATCAAGAACAAGATCGACATCAAAGGTGGCTATCAGAAGCCCAACGTCTCCGACATCCTGCTGTGCAAGATCATTCTGTTCCCGTACCATCTGTGCACCTTCGTGGCGTGGCACTGCTCCTGGTTCTACCGCTTCTCCATCCGTGGGGAGGAGTACGGGCACGAGGAGAGACTGTACATCATCCGCAAGAACATGAAGATGTCGCAGGCTCAGTTTGACAGTCTGGACAGCGGCCTGATAGAGACTTTCCTGAAGCAGCAGCTCTGGATCAAAGACAACTATGAGGTTTGGAGAAGATTTCTTCCATCTCGGGCGGCTTAAAGGGATAGTTCACTGGGAAATTAATGTTTGGTCATGTTAGGCTCAGTCACACGCATATATGCATGCATGCACAAAAATGCATACACACACATGCATATATATTAGGGCTGTCAAATGATTAATCTTGATTAATCGCATCCAAAATAAAAGTTTTTGTTTACTTAATATATGTGGGTGCACTGTGTATAATTATTCTATATATATATATAAATACACACACATGCTTGCATATATTTAAGAAATATTTTCATGTATATACTATATAATTTATATTGTATATAAATATAAATATTTTATATTTAAATAATATTTTTTCTTAGATATACATGCATGTGTGTGTGTATTTTATATATATATATATATATATATTTGTGTATATGTGTATATATGTGTATATATATATATATATATATATATATATATATATGTATATGTGTATATATATATATACATGTATATGTATATGTGTATATATATATATATATATATGTGTGTGTGTGTGTGTGTATATATATGTATATATATATATTTATTAGGGCTGTCAAACGAATAATCGCATCCAAAATAACTTTATGTTTACATAATATATGTGGGTGCACTGTGTATAATTATTTTGTATATATATATATATATAAATACACACACATGCATGTATATTTACAAAAAATAATTATATATAAAATATTTATATTTTATATAATATAAATTATATATCAATCTATATACAGTATATACATGAAAATATTTCTTTAATATATATATAAGCATGTGTGTGTATTTATATATACAAAATAATTATATTTTATTATTCGCGATTAATCATTTGACAGCCCTTTTATATATATATATATATATATATATATATATATATATATATACACACACACACACATATACTTGTATATTTCTGTGCATGCATACATGTTTTAAATTTACATATTTTTCTGTAAATAATTTAAAATGATTAAAACTCAGATCCCCCAGCAGCCCTATTAAATATTCAGTATAGAAACATTCATAATTACGTGATTAATCAGTGGTCAAGGTGTTTTTCATCAGTGATCTGGAGTGTGTGGTGGTTAGTATGTGTGTGTTTAGGACCTCAGACAGACTGATGATACTGTGTGTTTGTGAAAGGCCTACCGAGAGGAGCAGGAGGAGGAGATGAAGATGAAGATGGCCACGGACTCGCGATGGAAACGCTACAGGCGCTGGATGAGGAGCGAGGGTCCCGGACGTATCACTTTTGCAGATGATTGACCACACACACACACACAGTGTGTGTAAAAACACTCGTTTACAATGGACTGGCGATGTGCACCTGATTTATAAGGATGCCTTTTCTCAGATGATATAAGACTGTAAAGGCGATTTGATTGTACCTATGGAGGGTCATGTGACATCTCCATGTGCATAAGAGGATCATTTGAGACCGTTTTTTGAAAAATAACCGTCTTAAAACATCATGTTGTTGTTAAACCCGGACGAATTTAATCACAGGCTAGAGAAACGGTTTGTAAAATGCCACATTTCATTCACTGAAAGACTGCGTCTGTTCTTTCTTCTACATGTCTGCTATAAATGTTGCGTCTAATCCTATGCTGTATCTCCAAGCCTTTTATTTGCATATATAAGGTCATATCTAATTGTTCCGTTACATGGTACTTTAATAAAGTTTTATATTAGAATATTATTTATATTATTATATTGTTCTCTGTGCATACACACATATGCATGTATATTTAAGAAAAAAATATTATTTAAATATAAAATCTTTATATATATATATATATATAAATTATATATAAATCTATATACAGTATATAAATGAAAATATTTCTTAAATATATACAAGCATGTGTGTGTGTGTATATATATATATATATATCCACATATATTATGTAAACACAAATTTTATTATGTAAACACAAACTTTTATTTTGGATGCGATTAATCACAATTAATCGTTTGACAGCTATTATATATATATATATATATATATATATATATATAATAGTTCAAATTCATTTCCTTTTAACGTTTTTTTCCGTTCAGGATTCATTCTCTAGAGGGGACAACTATACTATTAAGAATATATTTTAGAAAGATGCACAGAGAGAGAACGGTATTTTCTCATGTAATTTGAGTTTCATGCAGTTAGGAATAAAATTAAAAATTATTTGTGTCGCTTTGGATAAAAGAGTGCAAAATGTAAAGTTATGAAAGTTTGCAGTTTGTTATGGCTTGCATTTGACCAATTCTCTCGTTACAATAGTTTTTTCTCAACTGTAATAGACAGTTGTACCCAGAATATGAGTGCACAGTTCAGAGATAGGACGTTTGATCCACATCACCACTTGAGGTCACTATTGCGATTACCAGTCAGTCATTTTGAATGAAGGGGAGACTGAAACCATAATGTCTCAGTGGCCACTATTAGGTGCTCGTGTATATAAGTCACTATAAGGTAACTTATTTGGTTAATATGATCAAAGATGGCTGTAAAAAATAAATCTGCATTGTTTATCCTTTTGATATTTTAGTTAAAAAAAATGCAAAAATCTGAACTTTTATTGAAGTAAAAGAATTGAAAGTGGGGGGGAAATCACATTATGAAATAAATGCTTTTCTCCAAAACACATTGGGAACAATTTTACCCCCTTTTATGAAATAGTTTTTGCAACGATATAACAGCTCTTCTCCTATGCCGGATGAGTTTGGAGAAACAGTGACCAGAAAGTTTTTGTTTTCAACTTATTTTGATAGTCCACTAGATATTCTACTAACTATAAGTAATTTTTCAACTACATGTCAACTTATTAGAGTATTAGTAGAGTGTTTTACTGCCAGTAGACTGTTCTATAGAACCTTCAAAGGTTCTATCAGCGCTACATATTTGGAACCCTTAAAAGGTTCTATCTAAGCCTTTTTAAGGGTTCAATAATAAGAACCCTTTAGTGTTCTTTGTAACCAGGAAAAAGGTTCTACATGGAACCTATTGGGTTCATTCATTATCATTTGTTTTGTCCTTTCCGGATTAAATATTTCATATTATTGACAAACATCAAGACCCTAAAATGTATTTATGAATGCATGTGAATGATCACAAAATTCAGGATATGGGGGTTAGAAAATGTATATATTTATATCATTTTACGTAGTTTATCAATATCAAGAGTTCCATTTCGGCTCTCCTCCAAAAATCAGCATGATTAAAATGTGATATTAAGTTACTACAACAGTTTAATAAACAATCATTTAATTACAACAACAAAATGTTGCAGGATAATGTAATATAATGTAATATATGAATGAATAATAGCCTATAAAGAACCCTTGTGCCAAAAGGCTTTTTCTTTTTTATTATAAAAGGTTCTTTGGAGGTGAGTAAAGAAGCCAATGATTCAACCCCTTTTTGTAAGAGTAAGGTTAACGTTTGGTGTTTGGGTTCGGGTTAGTAGAATAAGTTGACTTGTAATGTCTGTTGAGGAGCATAAAAAAGTGTTAGCAGATATTCAGCAGACTTTACTAATACTCTAATGACAGTTTGTTGACATGACTAAAGTGGACTAAACATATTTAGATATACGGGAAATCGCAATGACGATTTCGATATATCTAAATATGTTTAGTGAAAGGTAAAACTTCCGAAATCTCCGTGTAAACAATGCGTGATGTAGACGCGCGAGAGATCACTTCCGGCGTAACGTCTAGAGACGGTTCACTTTAGTTCGGTTCAGTTGGACATCTGATTCATCAGTTCGACGGCTGTTAACAAGAGGTAAAAACGATATAAATACTGTTCGTTTTCTCACACAAACCGCTCGTTACGTGTCTTAGGCCATTCACGAGTCATTAAATCATGTTTAATTTTGACTTCTCTTAGTTCTCTGTGCTCTTTGAGGTGAACCGAGGGAGGACCCCCAACCTCCAGTGTATGACTGACAGACAACAACGGTTTGACCAAAAAATGTCAAAATCGAAAATGCTGTGGAAACAAAGACAACTACATCTTGGATGCCCTTGAGGTAAGCTAAAACATATCAAAAATTAATTTCAAAGTGAACTATCCCTTTAAGTGTTCATTTGTAGCAGAGATGTGTATGTTGCTTGTGTAAAAAAAAATAAATAAAATAATAATAATAATAATAATCTAAAAAAAAAATATATATATATATATATATATATATATATATATATATATATATATATATATATATATATATATACCAAGGGTGGAAATAATTCTGACCAGCACTGTATGCATCTGAACACATATTTCGCAGAATTCGCCCAGAAATATTATACAATTAATGCTTGTGAATGGCAAGAATTCAGGTTGATTCTGCGAAACATGTGTCACGATAATCCCCCAAAGTCTTGCTTTTCACTATGCATGTGTTTGTTAATCATAAATCAATCTCATGAATCCCAGAACTTAGAAGAATTCAGATGTTCATTGATTAGGGCACGTTTACACGACAACGATGTACTAAAAATGGAAAAATTTTCCTTTTCCAACATAAATTCACATACAGATGACAACGTAGTCAAAACAATAAGCCTACTGATCACATGGATCCACGAAAACGACTAAAAATCTGGCTGTGTTCTGCTACCAGGCCAGTAGAGGGCGATGTCCTGCTATAAAAAACACTAGGCGACTGAACACGTAAAACACTCGCATTTGCGTTTTTGTAGTTTTCATCTAAGAACAGAAAACTACAAGGCTAGGCAACATCGTTCTCGTGTAAACTTACTCTGAGACATCAGATACATGTCTAGCCTATCTGTTTCACTTTGTGTTTGAGACTCAGTAGACTTTCATAATCACGCTACTGCAAACTGCAACGCCTCAAAGCCTCATTTGAAGTTTACTGTGAATTGCTAAAAGAAAAATATAAATGTGATGCTAATATTATCAGAAAATATAGGTTTTTATGTGTAGGCTAGTGCCAAATCATTTAAAATTTTTCAGCTCAGGATAATGTAACTGTGTGTCAAAGCTGTTATAAAAGTAGGCTATGTGTCTGTCAGATGAGATCTGAGATTATTGTTGATGGTTTGGTGTTTTCCAGCTTGTTGGGAGGATTGAATGACGGAGTGTGTGTGTGTAATCAGGATTAAAGTCTCTCTCTCTTCTACTGTAATTCAGGTCAGTGGCAGGTCAGTATACCAGCACAAACACATCAATCTGCTGAAAACAACACACAAAATATGCACTGAAGATGGTTGAGCATGATAAATGTAATTAAGCACAGTAAACACAAATGACAGGCAAGCTTACATTTAAAATAGTTTTGTAACAAATAAAATATATGGTCTGTTACAAGTCTGTTCTCATAAGATGCAAAAGGGATATTGTAAATGCAAAATAAACATGCAAAATATGTTAACAGTGAAATCATCATCTACTACTACATACGTCCTGGAAAATGAGCATGTTTTGGTGGATAGCCTCCAGATCCCTTTTCTCTTTCATCCTATCGGTGGACAGAGATTTGACCATATGTCCAAATCATACGCTTGCTTCATTAAAACAGCTTAAGCCTTAACTGTACTTAAAAGAAATGAGGGGAAGTCTTTCAATGTGGATAATCGCACATGTTCAGTATGGGTTGCCATCCGTCATTGATAATGTACATTATTGTACCTAAGTTGAAAGTATGAATCCTTTATTGATTTTTCCTTGTCCTATTTTTATTGGTCTTTATAAACGCCGAGTAAACTTGCTCGTAATTTACCCCGGGTCAACAGTTTTTATGCGTTTTGACTGTTCATTTAAAGGAGTAGTTCACTTTTGAAAAAACTTTTGCTGATAATTTACTCACCCCCGTGTCATCCAAGATGTCCATGTCTTTCTTTCTTCAGTCGAAAAGAAATTAAGGTTTTTGATGAAAACATTCCAGGATTTTTCTCCATATAATGGACTTCAATGGGAACCAAACGGTTCAAGGTCCAAAAGAAACTTTAAGTACAAACTGCAAACTTGTTCAAAGTGCTTTAAACGATCCCAGACGATGAATAAGGGTCTTATCAAGCGAAACGATCGCTCGTTTTATAAATAAATAACAAAGTTTAAGTTTTATAAGCTCAAACGCTTGCCTTGCTCTGTTCTGTACCGCACTCCTGTTCGAACTCGTTCATCAAAATGAACGAATCTTTTTCCGAGTCATTTGGTTCATTCGGCGAAAGAAACGAACAAAATGATTCGGAAAAAGATTAGTTCATTTTGTTGAACGAGTTCGAACAGGAGAGTCACGAACGTGCACAGAGCTTGTCTACAAACCACGCTTTGTCACGAAAAATCACGCGATAAAACAAACCGGAAATGACGCGAAACAGCACGCGCCCCAATACCCAGCGAAGAAGACGAAGAAAACTAGTGCTGCAAACTGTTTGCGGGATGATTTGCTCTGAGAAAAAATGCCAAAAAATTAAAAATAAGATTTACCCGGTGACCTCAACCCATGCCTTGCTCTGATTGGCTGTAGCTCATGACATCACTGAGGTTGAGTCGTGCGACAGCTCTAGATATCTAGCATGCTAGATGTGTTTCTGGGTGTCTTTTAGCGTCCTTGATGCGTTGTTGGCTCTTTCATACTAACAGATTGGCGAACATTCATCGCCCGCTAATCCCCCGCGGTTTGCACGCGATAACACCCTGACCTGTCGGCGAGCTCAACGATTTGCAAATCGGGCTTAAAGAGCCCCTATCATAGCATTTGAAATGTTCCTATTTTTGTTTTAGGAGTTCCCAAAAACAGTTTAACATGCATGCAAGGATAAAAAACACTTTATTTGTCTTATAATATGCATTTATTTTTAACTGATTTGCTCACCGACTCCCAAATGATTCGTACAACGACTCATTTTTCCAAACCACTCCTTTGCGTGACGCTAATCGGCGGTGATTGGTCTGACGACAGACCCAGTCAGTTATTGTTTGTTAGCATAACGCATAAACATATTAATAAAGCACTGCAGTACTACAAGACGATCTATTCTTTATGACAACTCCAATAACAGCGACAAACATTTCACATATTTAAAAAAAATATTGACATTGGAGACCTAGAAGCTGCGCTGAGCGCAACTTACACACACACACACACACGCATACACATACTTATCGCGCCTTCCCTCCTCGCGCCCGACGCTGCAAAACCGTTCAAAACTCATAAAAGCAACAATTATTTATAATACTTACAGGTTGTGATTCGAAGGAGGAAGCTGATCCATATACACTGGGTAAGTAAGTTACTGAGCCCTCCTTCAGGAACAACCGCTTGCGAATCCACATTTGAATTCATTTATGTTTTTGAACGATTAATTAAAATGATGAGAACACAATCGGGCTATACTGTTGTGGTATCGTTGCAAATATGAACTCTAACCACCGATTCTTCACATGCTCGTCCCTGGTAAATGAAAACAAAGTGGCTGAACTATCTTTGCATTGTTGAACACAGCGTCTTCTCGACATGATGCTATGATGAAGTGTTTGAATGTGTAGACTTCAAGTTTACACTTCCAGTATGCATCTACGTCACTACGAACCAGCTAATGACTCGTTTCAAAAACAATTCATTTCATAGACTCAGAGTCGACTCTCACTTTTGAAAGACAATAACTTTATATACGGTGCACTTTCAGATATAAATCTTTGCAGGATGTTTTCATTCCCTTAGAGCTATAGTCCACACCATATGAACAGTCATTTTCAAAAATCCATGATAGGGGCTCTTTAAAATCATGTAGTGTGAACTAGGCTTTACACAACAACGGCCTGAAAACGGCAGGTTCAAAACGAAACAGGTTTCAATGTGCAAGGTTGTGAAAATTTGAAAATCATCATTATAAACCTTGAGTTCAGAGGTGACCCACTTTATCCTCAGATGCAGTGACAGTAAATGTGGCGCTCGCTGTGATGAAATGGCGAGTCGTGGTTTGAGGCTCCAAGGGGTTTCGTGTTGCGAGAACTCCAGCAATTTCTCCTTGATACACACCTGTGATCTCTATCTCAGCCACGACTTGATTGATCATTAATGAGAGGCCATTATGGGATTATTGCAAGATGACTGTTAATAAGTCATCATGTGAAGTCACCATGAGGTTAAATGCTGGGGAATATTGAATGACTGCAAATATTTTTAGCTATACAGCAGAAATTTGATTGATTTAATTTCATGGACCAATGCATTAATGAATAAAAATAGTTCTCAAGAACATTGACTTTAAGCTTTTAAATTTCGGCTCTCCCTGCAATGTCATGTTATTAATTTAGTTTTTCCAGTTCATTATCTCTGGTTCATAAATTTCATCTTAGAGATTAAATCAAAAGCTGGAAATCTTGCACCATCTACTGCAGCCTTTCATGTCGATTAAATGATTAAAATACCTAATCAATCATTTTAGCCCTTAACTCATATTTGATCGCAAAAATGAAATTTATCATGCCTTAAAATGGCTTGAGTGTAACTCGACACCTTTGCCTCGTTTAGTATACGCGGTTCTATGAATATGCAAATGAGCCCCGCCCCCCTCACTCACTCATCTCAGAGATCCACTGGTTGACGATCACACGTTGATCTGATTGGTTGGTTTGTGACGTCAGTGATTTCAAAGCGTGTTTTTGAGACTGTCTTTGGTTCACTGCAGTTTTAAGGAGAAAATACTCAGCAATGCTGTTGACTTATGAATTTACACATGGTTTGTCTTAAAGCATTTTAAAAACACCACATAGACATTATAAACAACATTAAAAGCTTGATTTTCACTTCAGGGGGACTTTACGTTCGATGCCCAATCTGGGATTTTGGAGAAATCCTGCACTGTTTTTCACAGCTGAGCTTATTATCTTCAGATATATTATCATAGGTCATTTGTAAAGTCTCTTTGTAAAGTCTGTTAAAAAATTGAGGAGCCCAACTAAGGTGCCCACAGTTATTTGGGAAGCAATTAAGAACCTTAAAATCAAATCAATCATTAATGCTGGTATCAGTTAGAGTTCACAGGCTTCAAAGGACCTTCTCATCAATAATGTAATATTGATTTACTGTGCCTGTTAAACATGACAGAGATGCATCAGACTGAAGCTCTGCTGAAATTATCCCACACAATACGTTAGGGCACTACAAACTGTTGACTACAAGCCAAAAAGACACCCAAGAATCGAAATGCCGGATGTTAGTTGCATGTAAATTGTACTTAAAGGGTTAGTTCACCCAAAAATGAAAGTGATGTCATTAATGACTCTCCCTCATGTCGGTCCAAGCCCGTCAGACCTCTGTTCATCTTCACAACACAGTTTAAGATATTTTAGATTTAGTCCGAGAGCTTCATTGTAAATGTGTGTACGGTATACTGTCCTTGCCCAGAAAGTTAATAAAGACATCATCAAAGTAGTCCATGTGACATGAGTGGGTTAGTTACAATGTTTTGAAGCATCGAAAATACATTTTAGTCCAAAAATAACAAAAACTATGACTTTATTCAGCACAAGTCCGCAGTGACGAGACTGACGTGTATCTGGTGCACGTCAGCCGCGTCACTGAACGCGGATCCACAACAGAACCGGAAGACAATACAATGCTGATTAAAGTCGTAGTTTTCATTATTTTTGGACCAAAATGTATTTTCGATGCTTCAAAAAAGCATTGTAACTAACCCACTGATGTCACATGGACTACTTTGATGATGTCTTTATTAACTTTCTGGACAAGGACAGTATACCGTACACTCTCAGAAAAAAAGGTACAAAAGCTGTCACTGGGGTTGTACCTTTTCAAAAGGTAAACTTTTGTCCATTTTAGTTGCTAATATATACATTTTATGTGCTAATAAGTACATTTTAGGTGCTAATTTGTACATTTCAGGTGCTAATATTTACATTTTATATGCTAATAAGTACATTTTAGGTGTTAATATGTACATTTAAGGTGCTAATATGTACATTTTAAGTGTTAATATGTACATTTTAAGTGTTAATATGTACATTTTAGGTGCTAAAATGTATATTTAGATACTAATATGTACATTTTAGGTGTTAATAAGGACATTTTAGGTGCTAATATGTACATTTCAGGGTGCTATATGTACCACTAAGGTATCAATATGCAGCCTTTGGGTACAAAAGTGTACCTTTTGAAAAGGTCCAGCCCCAGTGACAGCCTTTGTACCTTTTTTTGAGAGTGTATACACACATTTACAATTGAGGGACAGAAAACTCTCGGACTAAATCTAAAATATCTAAAACTGTGTTCTGAAGATGAACGGAGGTCTCATCCCTGATGGTTTTAATGGTCTTGTTTGCCATGTAAATCCAAAATGGGAAAACCATTATCTCTCCCACAGCCAATGAACAGGAGCCTGACATCATAATGCCTCACAGAGCAGCCACCTCTTCTGAACTGTGTGTGCATCAGATTCCTCTGGTGTGTGTGTGTGTGTGTGTGTGTGTGTGTGTGAGGTTACACAAGAAAACACTGCAGGGTTTTCCCCCTCACCTCCCCAAATGCGGCACATTTATGCGCTCTAATTCCACAGCTGGCACATTTTTGTCTGAATTCTTGCATTTCATGTAATACATATTTATTCAGGAAAATACCATGCAGTTTTTTTGAATGAATAATATTGCATTGCATTACACAATATAATCACACACACACTAAAACATATCCATCCCCTACCAAGTGGAGTAACATTTTTTTAAGGCAAGACGTAACCTTCCTTCTACTGGGTGCACTGATCCATTAACATTCGTGAAGAGGCATATTTGACCCATAATATGGCATGCACTTGGCACTGTGTTAAAGAATACCCAAGTCAAATTTATACAAACCTCACTGCATCTCTGTAATGATCATAAAACCCTGAAATAGCAGAACACAAAGCTGTCTCTGTGCATGGATATCCAATGGTCTATGAATCGCTTATAAGATTTTCCAAGTCAGCGTTGTTGCAGTATTGTTCCAGTTTGGTACTGAATTTAAGGAGGTGAAATTAATCCACAGGATTAACAGAAAGGAAAATATTAAGACAATTCAGATTTTAATTTATTCAAACCACAATGCATGATGGGAGCCATGAATGAGTTTTGATTAGTGGCACCCAGAATGCACTGCAACATGCTTTATTATTGTCACCATTGTTGAGATTCACAGGCTGATTATTGATGTCAGTGTGTCTAAATAAAATACAATTTCAAAGTCTTCTGATCGGAGCAACTTTTAAGAAACATTTTGGATTATATTGAAAACTTTCACAGTCTGCTGTAATTGAACAAGGTAGACGTAACTATCTAAAAGAGATTTGGGATTCAGATCAAATTATGATTATGTCAAAACATAACCAACGCCATCTGATCAACTTTTCTCTTTGTTCATCTGGCAGTTATATATCAGATACAACAGCCAAACAAAACCTAATGTTAACAGTTTAAGAGTCAAGAGCCCAACTAAAGCAAACACTAATCACCATAATGGTATCTTAAAGAATTAGATTTTCTACTTCAGTGATTTTGCTTGTTAAAATCAGGTGTCTTCAATAATGGTCAATCATCACTCAATGAATCACTTAACCCTCTGGGGTTGTTCGGCCCAAATGGACCCGAAGAATTTAAATAATTTTTTTTAAATCACAGCTTCCCCGGAATGGTCCGAAATTTGGTGACTTTGTTGGTATTTGGTATATGAACACCCCCCAAAAAATTGGGGACAGGATGTGAATAGTCTAAGTGGTTGTAAAAAAAATAGTCACACTTGGGGTGTTCGGGTCCATTGGAAAATGAATGGGAAATTGGCAAAAATGTGAAAATACTGAGTTTTTTTTGTGCGTACAATCTACAAATCAGCCACGATCTTGAAAAAAAGCACACAACAGTGAAGGGGTGAATCTATAAAACATCAAGAGTGCAAAACAGACACATTCAGACACACACACACACACACACACAAACACACTTTTATACACAAACACACCAAAAAATTCAGATTATAAGTGTTTTGCATTTTTAAAATGCTCAGTTTTTCCAACAGATGTCATCCATCTCATTTCAAAAATTGCTTTTATGAGGCCTAGGCTTGACTCTAAAATGAAATACAGCTTTAAAATTAAAAAAAAAAAATATTACATTTTTTTTTTCTATTATGTTCAATGGGGGGAAATTTTGTCATAATTATTGCATTAATACTAATTATCCATTTTTTTTTTATTTTTGAAATTTTCTCAAAACACCAAAAAAGAAAAGAAAACATATTATAAAAAATCATGATTTAAAAAAAAAAAAATGAATCCGGCTTTTTGGGTCCATTTGGACCTGAACACCCCGAGTGTGACTCTGAAACGAACAAGTTAATTTAATTTTTAACTTTAAGTTAATTACAACTAAAATACACTTAGTACAAAATTGTTTGTTTCAAAATAGCACACTTCAAGTTAACTAATCTTTAACACACTTGAATTTACTATACTAAATTAGTATGTTAAATATTCCCCTTTAGAGCCCAGTCATCTTGATCTTTAGAGGCATCAAAAAAGATTTATAAAGATGAATAAACTTCCAGTACTTTTCCATATGGTTTAATGTTATTATTGCAGAACAGATTTGAAATTCATGACTTCATGAAACTGAATAATTCTTGAACTTGCTTGTTTTTGTACTGTTTTTCCATTAAACCAGCATACAATATAAAGTAACTCACATCTGTGGAATGACGCAAGAGACTTTTCTGTTCTTGCCTAAAGCCAGAGTTGAAAGAATATTCGTAATAATGATGGGACGTGATGTTCTGATGGCAATCTCTGTGGATGGACAAATATGTGTCTGGATAACAATGAGAAACTTTAAAAAGCCAGTCTCACAGATAACATAAATATATAGGAGTATAAAAAACACAGATAATCTATACTTGAGTTGAAGTGACTTAAATGTAAAATTAAAACAATATTTGTAATTTAAAAAAAGAACTGAAAAAATTAAGAGAGAGTGGATATTTTGAACGTAGCTGTTGTGCAAACCATATAAAACAGTCTATAGGCTTTGTGACCAAATATTACACTGAAACTAATATCCTGAAACTGAAAATGATGGATGTTTTAAATAACAGCCACATGTACATGACTTTGTGAAATATCTACTAGGAATGTCTGTGAGATCATGTGAGTTGGTGAGTTTGATACAAGCTCTGAACGACTCATTTGAAAGAAAAGATTAGTAAATGATTCAAAGCTTCGTGAAACAGAAGGGTTTAATTATAGCAGGACGACCTCATGGACAACAACCAGTCTGGTTTCTAAAAAGTCGGCCATCTTTTTCCGAGTCAATTCCTTTGTTTTGTTCGTTGAATGAACCAAATGATTCGGAAAAAGATTCGTTCATTTTGATGAACGAGTTCGAACAGGAGAGTCACGAACGTGCGTCACAGAACAGAGCAAGGCGAGCATTTGAGCTTATAAAACTTAAACTTTGTTATTTATTTATTAAATGAGCGATCGTTTCGCTTGATAAGACCCTTATTCATCATCTGGAATCGTTTAAAGCTCTTTGAACAGTTTGTAGTTTGCACTGAAACTGTCTTTTGGACCTTGAACCGTTTGGTTCCCATTGAAGTCCATTATATGGAGAAAATCCTGGAATGTTTTCATCAAAAACCTTAATTTCTTTTCGACTGAAGAAAGAAAGACGTGGACATCTTGGATGACATGGGGGTGAGTAAATTATCAGCAAAAGTTTTTTTTAAAGTGAACTGCTCCTTTAAGAGCGACGATTACTTACTACTACAATAAGTGGTATCGATCACTCGATCAATTTATTTGTCATTTTAAATTAAACGGAGTATAAAAGTTAGCCGATATTTGTTCATTTTTATGTTATCGTTATCGGCCCGATAATAAACTTTGCCTGATGTTTTAAAGCTGATAAATAATGAAAGACACTTAAGATGCGCACTGTTCAACATGATTGATCTTAATTGCTTGAAATATGATTGGTTGGAATCAAAGAAAAATATAGTTTAGTGCAGAGATGCCCAAACTAGGGCCCGCGGGCCAAAGTTGGCCCGTGGTATCCTTTGATTTGGCCCGCCATACTGTCCGGGGAGAGGGGATTTCTTTAAAATGCAAAACTTTACAAATAAAACTGCATTAGTTAATCAGATTGACATTGTTTTATATTTATTTTAAATATTATAAAACAAATAAACCCATAGCAACTTTAATGTAATACCGTTTGATTTATGATGCAAAATTTACTTTTGGCCCACGGCCCACAATCAAGTTTGATTTTTTGGCCCTTCGTAGGAAAAAGTTTGGGCACCCCTGGTTTAGTGCAAAATGTGCTGTCATATCGGCTACGAGAACATTATAATTGTGTGATTGGGAAATGGCTTTTAATTGATAGACTTTTGTTTTTGTAATCAGGCTCTCAAAAATTATATAAAAATTGGATTTAGATTTATCGGCCGATATATCGGTTATCGGCTTTCAAATATAAAGAATTATCGGTTATCGGTATCGGCCAAAATGTTCACATCGGTGCATCTCTAATAAAAGTGGCTTTTCTTGTTGTGTTGCGCCCTCTATAGGCCATGAATGATCAGCAACTTACATACTGTTGCTCTATTGTTGATTTGATCGCTTCTGTTGTAAGTCGCTATACAAAAGCGTCTGCTAAATGATTAAACGTTCTCGTCGTGTTCTGACTTGTATTTTCACAGCATGAATGTAAGATCGTACAGATTTATGAATGCAGGGCTGGTGAGTAATCATAAGTTGAATGAATAACTGGCAGGTCTGTTTTTATATAAATGTTCAGTGTTATATTCTTCTGTGAATGAGTGGGTTGAGTTGAGCGATTATGTTGGAGCTTGCGTCTGGCTGAATGAATATTTAATTGGCTTAATTGACTAATTAGCAGATTATATGAGGGATCACAGAGAGACTCCAACAGTTACCCATTCGACCTCCTGCGTCTTCCTCTCTTCTATTATCTTCTGTTTTCTGTCAGTCCACCCCCCCCCCTCTCTCTCTCGCCCTCTCTCTCCCTCCCCCTCGCCTGCAGATATATCTGTCCGCTCTGTTAAGATGCTTCAGACGATTATTGTCCATGGGATCAAATCAGTTTGGCACAAAACAGTTCTGATCAGGAGGTTTATTGCTGTAGAATATTTTAGAGCTTTAAATGTAGTTGGGGTTAGTGAATAAGAATTAGAAATGTCCAAACAAAAATTTAATTATATATTTTTTTTCCTTCTGTTTATTTGACACAACACGAGTTGTCATTAAATCGTTACACACTGATGATTCATGATTCATTCTTCCTGACCCACTGATGTGCATAAAATGAATCATCTTTCACTCTCATTCTGTGGATGCTTATCAAAAGAGTCACTTACATTTGTTAGCTGTTTGTTATTTGACTTGCAGATGCAGGATAATTAGATTAGATTGAAGCATACATCATGCCTTCGACAACAAAGCAAAACATTAAAAATACTCTCATTATAACGAAGAAAAAAGAAAACTCTCCAACTGTTCTGATAACACCAGGATTATTAACACTATTAAACATGTATGTTCATTGAAATAAAACTGAAATATATGATGAAAAAATATATAAATATAAGTTAAGATGGTAATGGTAATAAATAAAAGCTAAAATAAAAATAAATGAAACCTAAATATTAAAAAAACACTAAATACTAGTAAAATGACACAACTAAAATTTACATGAAAACTGAAAATATAAAATACAATCTAATTCAAAATATTAGTAAAACTATAATTAAACTAAAATAAAAGTAAAATAACATTGGATTGTAAGTATTGCATTACCTTAAGGAAAAAAAATACTCTGTTTTTCTGAATTGACGAGTTAAGAGATATATTTTTCTTGAAAACATTTTTTTCACTCTGTTTTTTCATGAACACTTATCTCGCAATTCTGAGATAATTAACTCGTTAATTCAGAAAAAAAGAGCAAAAAGTTTTTTCCATGAAAAATTTTCTCCTAATTCTGAGATAATTTACTCATTAATTGGGAAAAAAAGAGCAAAAACTTTTTCCATGAAAAATTATCTTGCAATTCTGAGGTAATTAACTCGTTAATTCAGAAAAAAAGAGCAAAAACTTTTTTCCATGAAAAATTATCTCGCAATTCTGAGATAATTAACTCGTTAATTCGGAAAAAAAGAGCAAAAACTTTTTCCATGAAAAATTATCTCGCAATTCTGAGATAATTAACTCGTTAATTCAGAAAAAATAGCAAAAACTTTTTTCCATGAAAAATTGTCTCGCAATTCTGAGATAATTAACTTGTTAATTCAGAAAAAAAGAGCAAAAACTTTTTTCCATGAAAAATTGTCTCGCAATTCTGAGATAATTAACTTGTTAATTCAGAAAAAAAGAGCAAAAACTTTTTTCCATGAAAAATTATCTCGCAATTCTGAGATAATTAACTCGTTAATTCGGAAAAAAAGAGCAAAAACTTTTTCCATGAAAAATTATCTCGCAATTCTGAGATAATTAACTCGTTAATTCAGAAAAAATAGCAAAAACTTTTTTCCATGAAAAATTGTCTCGCAATTCTGAGATAATTAACTCGTTAATTCAGAAAAAAAGAGCAAAAACTTTTTTCCATGAAAAATTGTCTCGCAATTCTGAGATAATTAACTTGTTAATTCAGAAAAAAAGAGCAAAAACTTTTTTCCATGAAAAATTGTCTCGCAATTCTGAGATAATTAACTCGTTAATTCAGAAAAAATAGCAAAAACTTTTTTCCATGAAAAATTGTCTCGCAATTCTGAGATAATTAACTCGTTAATTCAGAAAAAATAGCAAAAACTTTTTTCCATGAAAAATTGTCTCGCAATTCTGAGATAATTAACTCGTTAATTCAGAAAAAATAGCAAAAACTTTTTTCCATGAAAAATTATCTAGCAATTCTGAGATAATTAACTTGTTAATTCAGAAAAAATAGCAAAAACTTTTTTCCATGAAAAATTGTCTCGCAATTCTGAGATAATTAACTCGTTAATTCAGAAAAAATAGCAAAAACTTTTTTCCATGAAAAATTGTCTCGCAATTCTGAGATAATTAACTCGTTAATTCAGAAAAAACAGAGTAGATTTTGTTTCCTCAAGTGAATGCAATATGCTTCCATACATTTAAACTTTCATTAAACCGTGTTAATAAAATCGAGTTGAATCTCCTTTAACTAATAAAAAAGGTGAAATGACAAATTATTTTGACGAGTTAGTGTAAAAATATGAATTTCCATGACTTTGGCCTACCGATCATATAATTATTTGGAGTAAGGACTAGAGAGAGAGAGGAGGATTAACATGTGCCAGAGAAACAAGCATTCAGCCATCTTTAGATTATTGTGTTTGAAACTTCTGTTTTTGCGGTAGCTCTATTGTAGAGTTAACGTAAGTTATCATGTGCATTGTAATGTCTGAATTCATAAACGAGCGGTTCATTCATAAATCTGTAAGATCTTACATTCATGCTGTGGAAATACAAACCGAAAGACAGAGCACAACAAGTGCAGCTCTGAAAAGGGGCGGGACTACATACATGGGGAGAGAGAGAGAGAGCGAGAGAGAGAGAGAAAGAATGGAAGAAGGCAAACATCAAGAATCATACTTGCACACACACACACATGCTGAAGCGTTCGCTTAGAGAAACAGCAGCAACATCATTTCTGCTGAAACTGAGTTTGAGGGAATAACTTCCACACGCTCAACATCTGAACATCAGTGATCAGGTGAGGGATCTGTCCTCGTCTCTCCGATGTGTGTTTCTTTTCCTTAGGAGTCTAGATTAACGAGACATTTATTTTCATGTGATGTTATTGTTCCCTTGGGTGAATTAATTGAAACATTATCTTCGTGGCTGGGTTGTATGCCAGTATGTCAGTGATGGATTAACATTAATGCTTTAATAACCATCTGTCTCGGTTTGTCTCGCTCTGATTTTTCGCTCAAGTTACCTAAGCAATTTTAAATTGTTGATACCCTTCTAAGCAGAAGTGGGCCATGCTACTCTTTAATGCATTTTTTAGTGTGGGTAGATTGCATAATGCTTGCACACAGGGAGTGAATGTGTGGGTCAGGATATTAAACCTGAAGTTGAGAAGCAGCCAACGTTCTTAAGATATCTTATTAAAATGAAATTAAATCTCATGAAATAATCAAAAATGGTTTGTGTGAGAGTAAACGCCTGTTCACATCAAGTTTAATGTAATGAAAATGCAGTGTGACGATAACCATTTTGAGTTAAAGTGTCTGTTCAGATCAACATTTAAACACTGGCCAACCAATAAGATTTGAGCGTTTGGTCCGTCAGTGCCTGGAGCCGACGAAGTTACATAACAATTATGACTTGGTGGAGCTCATAAAAAGATTATTTTTCCAAGTGACAATAAGAAATCAAGTCAAGTCACGTTTATTTATACAGCATTTTGCAAACATTGGAACGACTTTGAATATACATTTACATTTTAAGTCCCCCTGTGGTGAAAATCAAGTTTTTAATGTTGTTTATATGTCTATATGGTGTTTTTAATATGCTTTAAGACAAACCATGTGTAAATTCATAAGTGGACAGCATTGCTGAGTATTTATTTTCTCCTTAAAACTGCAGTGAACCAAAGACGGTCTCAAAAACACGGTTTGAAATCGCTGGTGTTTCTGACGTCACAAACGACCTTGTAACCAATCAGAGGTGTTTCCTGAAAGCATCGTTAGCCAACTATGGTCGCAAGTTCCGTCGTTATCAGCATAGTTCAACGAGTCGTGTTTCCCGAAACCATCGTTCCAGCGAACATTCGCAAACAGCATCGCAAAGGTGTGTCCCAGATAGCAAATCGAAACAACGTTGATCTGACATTGTTTTGCTCATCGAATTAACGTTGAACCAACGTCAGACGCGTCATTCTTTCAAAACTAACGGAAAATCAACTTGAAATAAACGCTGTTTCAACGTTATGAAAGCAAACCAATTTTCGATTTTCATTTAGCTGTGAAGAATGCCGCGTCTGACGTTGGTTCAACGTTAATTCGATGAGCAAAATCAACGTTGTTTCGATGTCATGAGTATCGTTGAAATTGAAATAGTTGAAATAAAGTTGTTATTTTTGTTGTTTTTTTGCGCACAAAAGTGTTCTCGTCGTTTGATAAAGTTAAGATTGAGCCCCTGTAGTCACTTGGACTATTTCAACGATGTCTTTAATGACTTTTCGATGCCAGCAAGAGTCATTCCCTCAAGAAGCCTATGCAGGAGCGATCTTAATATCTTAAATATCTTAATTTGTGTTCGGAAGATGAACGAAGGTCTTACGGGGTTGAAACAACACGAGGGTGAGTAAATACTGACAGAATTTTCATTTTTGGGTAAACTATCCCTTTAAATGCACAGCTATCCGTGGATTATCCCGCTGATGACATGGGCATTTCCTATTATTGACTATTATTGGTCATTATTGATGTTCGCAATGCAACATTTGACTGGAAGGGGACAACGGGCGGCTTTTTTCATCAGTTGCGGCTCGTTGACAAATATAACGGTTTTACCGTTTTCAGATCCATTCAGGCAATTTTCTGATATTTAGAAGAATATCAGTAACCAGACAGTTTCTGGTCTCGTCGACTTCCATAGTAGGAAAAAAATATACTATGGAAGCAGTGTTGCCAGATGTACGATAATTATCGTATTTGTACGATAATCAGTGTTTCCTCTAGGATTTTTCCAAGCTGTGGGGGCAGGCCCATTTCCCCGGTGGGGGGGCCTTGTCTCCCCAAAGTATTATAATCGATCATGCGCATCCCGTGTGCAGAATGATGCACTTGAAGCAACACCAAGTCACAGCAAGCAATGCTTCACATTGAAAAGAACATAGCAAAGGGATTATATCTATAATATGCTTAGTAGGGCTGGACGATTTGGGGAAAATGTCATATTGCCATTGCAATTACTGAGGTCAATATTGCAATTGTGATATGCGATTCCGATATAATAAAATGGTTTCATGAGTCCAACTTGCTTGGTTCTAAAGTAAAATGCACACACAGATTAGTGATCATTCTGTGTATTAATGTTTATTTCTCAACTCAAACTACAGACAACAACTAAATGATTGATAACACCTATAATGATCAATAAACCATCAACCAAACCATCATTACAGTGAAAGCTATCAACTTTTTTAAAAAAAATTATTAGGCTAAAAAAAAGTGAACTTCAAACAATCCCCACATAAACCCATAATAAAAACCATATTTACCTGTGCCCTTCCTGTCTTAACAGGTAGGATACAGAAATTGAATAAAGTTATCAAACAGTATGTGCTACATGAATTATAAATTATATATAGAATAATCCTTATTAAAGCTACAAAAGTTCTTTAGTCAAGATCAGTGAGTAATTTTCTAATTTCCCTTTATTCTTTTAACTTGACTGAAAGAACGCTTTATTCGCTGCTGGCCCTTTAAGAGCACCCGTTGCCGAGACGCGGATCTCACATGCGCCTCATAGCACAACTCCTTTCGTCCTTAAGACTTTTCTTACGTTATGAAGATACTCGACAAAACGACATTTTGGCATAATTGTGTGTGTTATTGTTCGTTCAAGCTCGAAAGAAAACTGTAATCTGGCACGCGTCAGTGCATGCTCATTATGGCGCGCGTCTTTCTGCGAGTCTCATTTAGGGCATTCACAGGCAGCTTTTCAGTTCTTGTCGTGCAAAATGCGAAAAGGCATTTGCACGAATAAGAACAGGATCGTGTAACACTAGTCAAAGGATGACAAAAAAGAAGAGATGCTGCGTTAATAGCCCTAATTTGTTTATTTCATATAAAATCGCGGCATTTTGCGTTATATAATTGCATAGGTTTGAGGTCGCTATTACGATTGCGATATGATTAATCGTGCAGCACTAATGCTTAGTGTATTCTATATGCAACAGTTTTTTGAGCCTTTTCTTTTAACAGTTTTAAATTTCAGTGCGCATGAAGAACAATAGCACTCTCTCGACTCCATGCTGTAATCTTACATAAAGGGAATGTGAAAGGTATGGGCAATAAACTCCACTCCAGCAAGATAAAGTCATTTTATGAAAACCATAGACCTTTATGCTTTATCTACAAATGAAGTATAATAATGGGAATATTGACCTTGAAGAGAGTGTCGTCGTGTCGCAAACGAACGCGACGAGCTGTGTGAATTCTGAATGGAGAATGACTGAGGCGAGATGACTTTCCGTTAACTTTAACTTAGCGACTAAAATTACACATTATGCAATGACTTTAGAAGTCTTGGAATATAGGGTGAAAACTTGATTGTGCTTTACAAAGTTTGTTATGCCTTTAGTGGGGCTTAACAAAATAACATAATAATATGCAGAATATCGGACGTCACTGAGAAGCTGCAGCCGTGGCGGGAGGATTTTAAGTGTGGCGGCCCGCCACGGGAGAATGAATGTAGAGGAAACACTGCGATAATTATCGTACGATGTACGATCAATAATGAAAAAAATCCCATAATGTACGATAATTTCAGATTTTTGTGATCGGAGGTCATTAGCGCTACTATACTCATTGATCTAGCTGTTGATCTACATCATGATTGTGAGGAGAAAATGAAGGTAAGAGAGAATGGTAGAGAGACCTTGCGTGTGTGCGTCTCCCTCGCCCCCGTCAACAATCCAGTCAACTAACCCCTCAATAACCCCCCCCCCAACAATCCAGTCAACCTCACGTCTTAAAAATAGCTGGATTCTGTCCGTTGGACTCGTGTACGCTCATTTTCTTCCAAATACGATAATTTTGAGTTTCTGGTACGATACTTTGAAATTTTTAATCTGGCAACACTGTATGGAAGTCAATGAGACCAGAAACTGTCTGGTTACTGATATTCTTCTAAATGTCAGAAAATTGGCTGCATGGATTTGAAAACGGTAAAACCCAACTGTTTAACTCTGGGGGAGTGGTAAAATGAGCCTATTTCCAAAAAAAAGTGGAGTATCCCTTTAAATTGACTAGGGCTTCTCTCAAGTGGAATGGATTTGACTGACGGCGCTCTGAAAAGCGAACAGACAAATGCGCTTATTTAGAGACGGTAAAAGTGGGTGGGTCTTGTGCCACTCGTATACAATGGTTCCAACACCCATGATCTTTTAATAATCTCTGATCTAGCTGATTTGGAGACACAGCCCTATAGTTTCTTGCTGTCGTTGCGATGTCTCCGCTCCTCCTTTATAGAGACCATCGATCAAACTATATAAAGCTATTATCGGCTGATAACGATCAATCGAGCGCTCTCTTACTAGCTTGTCAATTTGCTGTACCTACTATTACCTAGGGTTGTTTCTAGGCCATTTTGTAAAGTTTATTGACATTTTTTTTCTAAACACACTAACAATTTTATGTTTTTTATGTTTAATAAATATGACATTTCTTAAGAGCAATTTTTGAAGGGGACAAAAATAACACAGCCAAAATTGTGTTTGTGAGGATACACAGCCTTACTGTAGCATGGAGACTGTGAACAAAGCAGTAGTTGTTTAAATATGATTAAGGTTCACAGGTTCACCAAGCGGTCATATACAATTATTCAATTATCTTACGTCTCTCGCATAGTATTTTAGGATTCGCCTGGGACAGAGGACGTCTCTTACCGTGAGGAACTTGGAGAAAATTTCCCCATACACAGCTTTGTTTGTTTTCTGTAACAAGTGTGTGTGTGTGTGTGAAAGAGAGACAGCCCTCGACTCCTGTTTTTATCTCCTCAGAAGCTGCTACAGCAAACCATGCTGCTGTCTCCAACTCAGCAAACCCTGAGAATATGCAATGCTTAACGGTGAGTGCCGACTTTCCCTTTTTCTGTTGTGTGTGGCTTATGGTCTGAGATTGACCATAGACTGTTGATTAAAGAAGTAGTTTACTTTTAAAAAAGACTTTTGCTGATAATTTACTCACCCCCATGTCATCCAAGATGTCCATGTCTTTATTTCTTCAGTTGAAATGAAATTAGGATTTTTCTCCATATAATGGACTTCAATGGGAACCAAACGGTTCAAGGTCCAAAAGACACTTTCAGTGCAAACTGCAAACTGTTCAAAGGGATTTAAACGACACCAGACGATGAATAAGGGTCTTATCAAGTGAAATGATCGATCATTTAATAAATAAATAACAAAGTTTAAGTTTTATAAGCTCAAATTATTGCCTTGCTCTGTTCTGTGATGACTCTCCTGTTCAAACTCGTTCATCAAAATGAACACATTTTTTTTCGTGTCATTTGGTTCATTTAACTAACGAAATGAACGACTTGACTCTGGAAAAGATTTGTTCATTTTGATGAACGAGTTTGAACAGGAGAGTCATCACAGAACAGAGCAAGGCGAGCATTTGAGCTTATAAAACTTAAACTTTGTTATTTATTTATTAAATGAGAAATCGTTTCGCTTGATAAGACCCTTATTCATCGTCTGGAATCGTTTAAAGCCCTTTGAACAGTTTGCAGTTTGCACTGAAAGTGTCTTTTGGACCTTGAACCGTTTGGACCCCATTGAAGTCCATTATATGGAGAAAAATCCTGGAATGTTTTCATCAAAAACCCTAATTTCATTTCGACTGAACTACTCCTTTAAGGTGCACTGTTAAAAATGTACATTTTTTCCCCAAATAGTTTGTTGAACAAATAATCTGCAGCTGCCTTGATGAATTTATTGGCTAAATTAAGAATTGTTCATGTAGTAAATAAACAAGATGAAACAACAAAAGATGCATGGACCTTCAACCACATTCGGTTTTTACATTGCAAAAAAAAAAAAGAAAAAAAAAAAGGAGCCGTGAGAATTTAATAGAAAATAAAGGCATCATGATGCATGTCAAGTTCTCTCAGTCTCAACTATTGTATTAATTATTGGCACATGACTCAATTGAGTAAAAACCTGTCACTCATTTACTCACCCTCATGCTTTTCCAAACAAATTTTCAAAAAGCTATTCACTGTTTTCTTTTCAGACAAAGAAACGTACAGTACAGTGATCAGTAGCAGTCAAGCTCCACAAAGGAAACCCATATGACTCATATGTTGACTCATACACTGTGGTTTAATGTGAGGAACAGGCCAACATTTTTGTTAATATTCTCTGTCAACCCTGGCCTTTATTAGCTCTCAAATCTCATTTGCACAACCGTACTGTATATTCAAATATTGCATGATTTACACACCATATGAACAAAAGTTTTGACACACGATATTATCAATGATCAAATTCATGTGTATTAATCAGACCCATTGCCACAGGTGTATAAAATCAAGCACCTATAGCCATGCAGACTGCATTTACAAGCATTTGTGCAAAAAAACGGGCCAACACCATTACACTAATTGCGTCTTTAATACACACATGTGTATTGTAGTGTAATTTATACGCTAAGTGAGTTTTTACGTGCATAGGATACGCATGGGTTGGTTAGGGTAGGTTTAGTAGTTAATTAGTGGTGTGGGGTGCGTGTGTATTACACGCAAATGAACTGCGTATCAAATGCACGCGAAAATGCACGTAAAAACTCATTTTCGCTTATAAATTACACAACAATACGTGTTATAGCGACTCATTTACGTGAGAACAGGCTGGAAGGGCTTATTGAATTCAAGTATGATATTGTGATCGGATATTTCGGGTTCTGAGTAGGAGACGACGAGCACATGAACCGTTGTGCCGTGCTGCTTATATTTATCCATCAGTAAAAGCACCCCTTCCCACGCTCCAAATAAAGTGTAACTAAGTAGTTCTGCTTCACTTCTCAGACGATGAGTGGTGGGAGAATTATGACATTTAATTTAATTTAACAACTGTTGCAATTCGCGTGTCATACGTCATTGCACATGCGCAGTCCTTTCCAGTATCAGTTTTCAATCTGATCAAGTGTTTATGTCCTCTTGATTGGATTAGAAAAGGAATGAATAACCCCTTTCAATCTGATTACTAACAGATTATTTGGTAGCCAACGATAAGCGTCGGATGAAGTGATGTAAAGCACACAGAATGAGTATATGTATACACTCCCCTAAAGGATTATTAGGAACGCCATACTAATACTGTGTTTGACCCCCTTTCGCCTTAATTCTACGTGGCATTGATTCAACAAGGTGCTGAAAGTATTCTTTAGAAATGTTGGCCCGTATTGATAGGATCGCATCTTGCAGTTGATGGAGATTTGTGGGATCGAAGCTCCCGTTCCACCACATCCCAAAGATGCTCTATTGGGTTGAGATCTGGTGACTGTGGCGGCCATTTTAGTACAGTCAACTCATTGACATGTTCAAGAAACCACTTTGAAATGATTCGAGCTTTCATTATCCTGCTGGAAGTAGCCATCAGAGGATGGGCACATGGTGGCCATAAAGGGATGGACATGGTCAGAAACAATGCTCAGGTAGGCCGTGGCGTTTAAACGATGCCCAATTGGCACTAAAGTGTGCCAAGAAAACATCCCACACCATTACACCACCACCACCAGCTGCACAGTGGGAACAAGGCATGATGATCCATGTTCTCATTTTGTTTACGCCAAATTCTGACTCTTCAAAAACAGAAATCGAGACTCATCAGACCAGGCAACATTTTCTCCAGTTTTGGTGAGCTCTGTCAAATTGTGGCCTCTTTTTCCTATTTGTAGTGGAGATGAGTGGTACCCGGTGGGGTCTTCTGCTGTTGTAGCCCATCCGCCTCAAGGTTGTGTGTGTTGTCTGCATACCTCGGTTGTAACGAGTGGTTATTTCAGTCAAAGTTGCTCTTCTATCAGCTTGAATCAGTCGGCCCGTTCTCCTCTGACCTCTCGCATCAACAAGGCGTTTTCTCCCACAGGACTGCCATCGCATACTGGATGTTTTTCCCTTTTCACACCATTCTTTGTAAACCCTAGAAATGGTTGTGTGTGAAAATCCCAGTAACTGAGCAGATTGTGAAATACCACGCTCAAAATTGCTTAAATCCCCTTTCTTTCCCATTCTGACATTCAGTTTGGAGTTCAGGAGATTGTCTTGACCCCTAAATGCATGATTGGTTAATTAGATAATTGCATTAATGAGAAATTGAACAGGCGTTCCTAATCATCCTTTAGGTGAGTGAATATAATACTGTGTGGTTTAAAAACAATACTGTGTGGTAGGTTGGGCTAGATAAGCTGCTTCAGGATCTGTCTAATTGTTTAATATATTTAAGTTAAGACAACTCTCAAAGTAAACTTAAAGAGGATTTATTGAGATTATGACAGTGGAGGAGGAGGTGCTGCACGTAAGAGACGTAAGAGACACACTGCAGCTACAGCACAACTAGAAAACTAGCAAACCTCCAACATAGGGCGGATCTGTGGTAGGATAGACATTATCCAATACTCCAGGGGTGAGTACCGGTTCTCAATGTTTTGACAAAAGAATATGTGTTTCGTAGAAGTGTGTGCCTGGGACCAACCCTTCAGCCTGCACTAATATTTTCAAAATGTTTGAACTTGCAGAAAATAACCATATATTATTTAATCCCCATGGGCAAGTGTCAATCCCGAAGTAGAAATAATATATAGTTATTAATAATTCATAAGGTTGCATTTTTCACAGTTTCACTAAGTTTAACTTGCTGTTTTAAGAAGTCTGGAGTTCATTCAGACTCAGAAATGATCCATTGATCGTTACCGTGTTTTGTATACCAAGTATTGTGGCTTGTGTGTGCAACTTGGTCTCTGGTCTTCAAAATATATAAATAATAGTCTATATATAGTCTTGTCGGTAATACTTTACTTGAAGGGGTGTGCATATGACACCTTCATAATCATGACAGGACACATGACATGAATATGAAGGAGGTTTTATGTATGTTTATAACAACTGTCATTAAGTGTCATTCGCTCAATTCCCTCAATCGCTTGCTGTCATGAGGCCATTATGACATTTTTATGACAAATTCAATTTATACCTCTGTAGTTTAGGACTCGAAAAATATTCATGACAGTTGTAATGGCCTCATGACAGCCAATGTCAAAACCAACCACATGACAGTTTAATGTAATGTTAACCAATAAAGCTAGGTGGTTTCATAAGTTTGATCATTAATCTGCTATGTCATGTTTATGACAAGTTGTGTTGTCTTAGTAATATTAAGTTGTCATAACAAACTGACAGGTTATGAAGTATTGGTTTATGTCAAGGTGTCATGACAAAGACATCTCAAACAATGTCATATTTGCATTAAAAATGTCATAATTGAGTGAATGACACTTAATGACAGTTGTCATAAACATGCATAAACCCTACTTCATATTCATAACATGTGTCCTGTCATGGTTATGAAGGTGTCACGTCAGTTTTATGCACACCCCTTCAAGTAAAGTGTTACTGTTTTGGGTCACAGATAAGGCCTGTGCCAGAATATGTTATGGAGGCTGCTGGTTCAGGTAGACATTAGCTGCGTTTCTTTTAAATTGTTGTGAAATGACGGCGTTTCCATTAACCGATGTTATGTGACTAAAATTTTATTTTTTTCTGCGTTTCATTTTTACTTTAATTCAAAATCCAAAAATCATGGCAACGGATGTTGTTAGGTTTGTGTGTATCTCAGCCAACACACTAGCCGTTATTTTTAATGGGAGACATAGGCGTGTTATCCAACATTAATGGCGAGGAAAGCCACTTATACTTGCGTCACGTATGAGGTGTTTCTGGGTGTTTCTCCCTCATTTCTGCTTCAAGGTCTTGATAAATTGTGGCATTTCTTTGATATTAATAATCCAGTATTCCCGTAATTCTTTTGTCTTTTAGGATTTTAATATAAAAAAGCTCTCTCTCGTCTTCTGTCCAAGTCATCTTTAAAGAATGATCGCAGTTTACGTACGCCAGATGATCTGTAAATGCGAAAAAACTGTCATATTTTATATTATATTCCATTTATATATATATATATATATATATATATGAAGAGTTCAGATGCAAAAGCCTCTAAATGCCATTTGAAATTTTCTTCTTTAATGATGATTTTTTTATCAAACTTGTATATTTAAGTTCAGTAATTTCACTTAAATAACAATTAATAGGTAATTATCATTGCCATTTAAGTGAAATCACTGAACTTAAATATACAAGCTTGATAAAAATTATCATTCTAGAAGAAAATTTCAAATGGCACTTAGAGGCTTTTGCATCTGAACTCTTCATATATATATATTCCTTTTCCGATTTTATATTAAATTCCTTTTCCGAATTGCCTCAAAAACCACCTCATCATGTGAGCGTAAAATTTTTTGGTAATGCTTCCTTTTACAGTCCAGTTACCCATATAAATAATATGTACTTATTTTAGTAACTAAAATTACTGGGTAATAATAACTAGTACTAACCCTGAACCTACCCCTATTCCATGTACTTACCTTATATTAGCCAGTACTTTCTAGGTAAGTACACTGTAAGTATACTGTAAGTACTGTACTGTAAAAGGAAGCGTTACCAAACTTTGTATTGGGAGTTTTTGTGAAATTGGGCGGATTTTCAATTCGTAATTTCAATTCGCGTGATTTGAAGGGTAATGTAGCTACAAAGCTTTGTTAGCAAATGTTTTATCGTCAATATAGAAGCATTTGGAATTGTGCTGAACCAAAAAAAAAACGGTAAGCACATGAATTCATGACGGCTTTGTATTGCGTTCTGAGATTTGGTCACCCAATATCCTACAAATTGAATAATATCCTAAAGCAATTGGCCATACATGACACCATCCATCATTGATGTAGTTCGGATGGAGATAAAAGGCCATTTTGATTGGACGGCACGGCAGCAACGAGAGGTCTTTCTCCAGCTCTGATTCTCTGGCTGCTCAAACATAAATCCCCGTAGGCTCTCTTTATTTTTGTGCCAGCATCTTCATGTTTTTTGTGCACACAATGAATGACAGCATTGAATGCTTGTGAGCGTTCACGTCCCGCTGGACGATAACTGATTGTGACTTCAGTCGGCAGTTGTCCTGTTGAGCTCTGCTTCACATATGCAGTTGCACATCAAAGCCAGACTTTGTTGACAAGACCCTCAGGTGTATTTGCTTCAGTGACTGAGAGGGCTTCATTTTCTCAAAGTCAACCTCTACTCCAATGAAAATGCTGTTGCTGCTTATAAAATTTGGGATCTTTCAAGTAAACAGACACCCAGCAATTGCTTGTGATCAACTATTGATTACTTACGACTCTGTTTACTTTTACTGTTAGATGATTTAAAGAGTGCATATTTGATCTCTTTCACCTGTCATCTGCTGGAAGTATAAAGACATTTCAAAGTAGGATTCCTGGTGTATCGGGGCTTGTTTATAATTAAAAGTCCTGCATTATACATTAATAACTACAGCTTTAAACAGAAATATTTATTTGCATTCAAATGAATTAAATCATTTTGCTTTTAAATGTTTCCTTATATCCTTTTATTAACCTCTTTACTGTCACCCCCTTTTTTGAATAGACGAAATGCTCATTTCAAACTTAAATGGTAGTAATTCAAGAATGCTTTGGAATATAGACGTAAGATTGGTTTTAAAGAAGACATTTGGCAGATTTTTCTCGAAGTGAAATAAATTATGAAAGTGAAAAAGAAAAAAAGTTATAGAAGTTTGAGTTTGAGTTTTATAGAAATGTACAATGTAAAAAAAATAATTATTCATATTTTATATAAAATATATATTTTCAAAACCTGGGCTACTCTAAAACTGCAGAAAAATCAAAGCCAAAAATCTGAACAAGTTGTGTTTCAAATTTTAGTTCGATATCTCAAAAAATGAGCTTTCAGTGAGATTTAGTTTGAGCGCAGTACCGAACGCTTCCACTAGGGCACAACCAGACTCCATTACAGCCCATATAAGGGTGCCTCCATTTCCATATGTGTTTTGAGTGATCTGAACCATTAATTTCACAAATTTCACACAATTTATGAAGTAGAAATCCTATTCAGAAGTAGTATGGGAAGTTTGGCAGATTTTGATATGAATTCAACCTCTAGGAATCGCATACGAAGAACACGCATGCACCTTATAGCTTATTGCCACATCACAAATGGTGAATCTATTATTTTTTCGTAATATTTAAAAACACTTTCAGACCTTTTTTTCTAAAATAATTGAATGGATGCTATCTTTTGAACTCTTGGCATGAAATCAAACTGAGGTTTCTAACTTTTTTTCATGATTTTTCATGTTCATTGCTATTTCAAAATAAAGGTCTGAACATGCTTTATGAGTATGAAAATATTCTTGTTGAAAATTGATAAATTACGGCTCCTGTGTAAATTATTTTGAAAATCAGTCACCAAATATGGAAACTAGAGATTGTAAGCTTTCAAATGATATATAGTTTGTCAATATTACTTAAGGTCTTTTCTAAGATATTATTGTTTTAAAAATATAATGGCAAGCGTCCCACCTGTGGGACGGTGACAGTTAAATGGTTTTATAAATATATAAATATTATAAATGTTTTATAAATATTAAAGCTGCTGTATGTAGTTTTTCCTCTTTGCCGCCATCTGTATCATCTGTCGCACATGTTACCTGTGGTGTTCCTCAAGGCTCTATTCTGGCTCCCATTTCATTGTCACTATATGCTACCACTAGGCTCAATTTTTAGGAAGCATGGAGTGTCTTTCATTTTTATGCAGATGACACCCTTTGAAACATAATGACAAGCAAGGACTAGAAACTTTGCTTGCCAGTTTAACTGAGGTACAATCTTGACTTTTCCTTGCACTTAAATGAGAGTAAGACTGAAGCAATTGTTTTTGGTCCCTCTGTGGGAAAAGCAAACCCGAATACTGACTACGATTATTTAAACTCTTATATCAAACCCACTGGGAAATATTTAATTCATCTCTCAACTTTGACCGACATATAAATTCTGTGGTAAAGTCGTGTTTTTTTCCATCTTAGATGTCTGTCTACAGTTAAAACCTTTCTTTTAACGATCTTAAAACTGTCTCAAATGCTTTTGTTTTATCTCGTTTGGACTACTGTAATTCACTGTATATTGGATTACCCCAATCCTCCATGTCACGGCTTTAGATGGTCCAAAATGCCGCAGGCAGGTTTTTAACTGGGGTTCGTAGATGAGAACACATTACTCCGATATTATAATACCTAAATTGGTTGCCAGTGTGTTACATACAAATATGATACAAATATTTTTGGGGTTTAAAATCCGATATTCCGATATATCGGCCCATATTTTTTTTTTAAATTATAAACTTCATTGGTAACTGCCTAAATACATTGGTAAATATATAAACTCCATTGATAACTGCCTAAACACATTGGGAAATATATAAACCCCATTGATAACTGCCTAAACACATTGGTAAATATATAAACTCCATTGATAACTGCCTAAACACATTGGGAAATATATAAACCCCATTGATAACTGCCTAAACACATTGGGAAATATATAAACTCCATTTGTAAATGCCTAAACACATTGGGAAATATATAAACTCCATTTGTAAATGCCTAAACACATTGGGAAATATATAAACTCCATTGGTAACTCCATTGGTAACTGCCTAAACACATTGGGAAATATATAAACTCCATTGGTAACTCCATTGGTAACTGCCTAAATTACAGACACATTGGGAAACCTAATGGCCACATAAAATAGTTTGTATTTTTATCACCTCGCCTCTTTCATCAGGCCGTTCCCAACAGCAACTATGTCTATGGTTTACCCTGAGAAGCACGGCAGTTCGGGATCACTCTTTCTGCCGACTGTTTCCAAAGTTGTAAGTGTTTCTTCATGCATGGCTAACAGGAGGCAAACCTCCTCCTCTAATCCCACGTTTTAAATGAAGAAAGAGCTTCTGAATTCCCAATGGAGGTGAAATGACAGATTGAATAGACTTCACTGCCCGATGGATCCCCTTCTGAGATCAGTGTTCATGTTGTTTTTATGGTCTCTGTAGCTTTAAAAGAAATGGGCCCAAAAACAAAGGCTATGAACTCATCAGGGTCGCCAGGGTTACCAATGCAAGTCTTCCCGTTTTTATTTATTTAAATCAACCTCTCACTTGGTTGAAGTCTTTGAATGGGTTGGCACAGAGTAAAAGGGTGATGTCAGAATCGCATAGCAGAAAAATGTTGGTTTTATCCTAGTAGTAATTTGGCAAATATCCCTGATGCAACTTAATGGTGTTGTTAACATAAAGTGAGCACATTTGTTTTCGAGCATATATGACCTTGCAAAAATAGTAACTTAAAGTTAATTTTATGAAAGGGATATTTCACCCAAAGATATCACCCATTTACTGTCCATACGACCCATTACTGTTTGGTTATACACATTCTTTAAAATATCTTCGTTTGTGTTCAGCAGAAGAGAGAAAATTATAAAGGTTTGGAAAACTTGAGGGTGAGTAAATGATGACAGAATTTTCATTTTTGAGTGAACTATCCCTTTAAGTGTATACTTTAAGTATATTTTTATGTAATAAATATACTAATACCAATGTTTTTGTAGTGCACATGTAACTGTATTTCAGTACTACTTACTTGGGACTAAATTGGCCCACTTTTTAAGAACACTTTTAAGAATAATTGAAGTGTAACAGTAACAGTTTTCAACTACACTTTTTGTTTGTTCTGCAGTTTTACTTGTCAAATATTGTAGCACATTTTATAGTTTATGAAAGTACACTTTGAAGTATACTCTGTTAACTCCTGGATTAGTAGTTTTGTACTGCAAGTATACCTATTTAGTTTTTCATTTTATATATTTGAAATATACCTTTAACTCTATTTTAATTCTTTTTCCTCCTGCATATATAAAATGTATTTATTTATTTATTTTTAAATAAAGTTTCCTGTCAGCTGCAGAATTTTTGATTATTCTGAGCAAAAAGCTGAGTAAATTGCTTTTTAGTCCGACTTCGTCTGGATCGGATTCAAACGATGAGCGATGATTGTTTCCATAATGTGTGTGTGAGCAGTGCTTCTAATACATGAAAAAAACATGTATTGCCGGAAACTAAAGCGGTGTGTCATAAAAGATGTGAGATTCCATCAATGGCGAGGAAAGATTTAAAGGGATAGTTCACCCTAAAATGAAAAAAATGAAGTCATCATTTACTCACCTTGGTGTTGTTTTAATGCCATATTCCCTCCTATCTTTTATGGACCACAAAAAGATTTTTTTAAATGTCTCGCTCATAGTCGTTCATATAATGGCAGTGAATAGCGACCAGAATCAAACTTTTAAAAAATACGCAAAAGTATCAGAATGATCCCATGCGACGACACATGCCGCATGCGATAGGGTTTAGTAAAAAGCAAACGAAATTGAATGTATTATTTAAAGGTGCATTGAGCAAGTCTCTGAGTTTTTGCAGAACTACGCCCCCTCTGGTGACGAGCAAAACTGCAACCAGAGGTGTGCACGCTCATAGATCACACGCACCTTTGCACAAGCTGTTCATAACCAATGGAGCATCAGCTGCACACATCTTTTGTTACAGTCATAATGAGGTAATAAAGCATTTTAAATATATGAAAGGAAAGGCATTTGAGTAAATTACACACTTATGTGTGTGTGAGGGGAAAACGTTGGTTTTTGTTTCCATCTATCTCCATATTGAACTGTTTTATGTGTTTACTGTATCCACTTATGATTGTATTATTATGGAAACACGTTCATGAATATAAGTTATTACTTTGATCCCGTTTGAGCCAGAGCCGACCGGAGATCTCTCCATTCGTCGAAAGCTTCCCGATGTCGACTCTCGTCTTATTCCGACGCCTGGCGCTAGACAAACGTTTTTTTTTCTTTGTCTTACGTGGCGTTTGCGTCGGGGTTTGGAATGAACAACAAGCCGGTCTCTTTGAATCCATCTTCTACTTTTGTGGAAAGTTGACTAAAGTTGTGTCGCTCGAGTTGTTTTCGCTGATACGGAGAATGGCGGAGAATACACACACCCGCCAGGCGAGCGTGAACGCGCATGACGTCACGCCCAGTCTCAAATCTGTCCCGAATCCCTCTTATTTATTTCACTGTACAGGATTATAGAGGCAATCGCAGTGATCAGAGAAGAGCTCATTCAGGCAATCGTTAAAGCATATGGGTTAGAAAAACGGCTATTTTTAACATGAAATGTTGCATAATGCACCTTTAATGAAATTCTTGACTTAATGCATGATCGGATGAAGAGAAAGCAAATGCAAAGCAAGTGTTCTTCACTCTAAAAAAAATGCTGGGTTGTTTTAACCCAATTTTGGGTCAAACATGAACAAACCCAAATGTTGGGTTAAAAATAACCCAACGGCTATAGGTCTGTCCACATTTGACCCAAATTTGGGTTAAAACAACCCAGCATTTTTTTAGAGTGCTGTCAACTTTTATTCTCTCATATCCTGTAATTTTCTCCTCTTTACTCCTCTCATGTCCTCTTCACCTCCCTTTCTCTCTCTCGGTTTAATCCAGATTTCCGCTGTAATCCCTTCATGTCATGTAAGGATCAGCCATCACACACACACGGAGGCTTAAACACCCTCTGCAGATGTAGTGGATCTGCTCTCAGCCAGCGCCGGCCCTCACATTTTAGGGGCCCTAAGCAGATTTTTAAAAGGGACCCCATACGGTTACACCTTATAACCCCCATTTACCAAATTGTAATCCTTCAGTGATGAACTTAATTTCACCAACCACTTCATTTCAGTCAACCAATCAGCTTTGAGGGATGAGTTTCCAGTTTAGGCTTATCTTTGATACAATCTGTATTGTGAAAAGCGCTATATAAATAAATGTGACTTGACTTGACTTGACTTTATCTACACTCTAAAAAATGCTGGGTTATTTTAACCCAACTTTGGGTCAAATATGGACTAACCCAGCCGTTGGGTTAATTTTTTACATTACATTTTTAACCCAACATTTAGGGTTTGTCCATATTTGACCCAAAATTGGGTTAAAACAACCCAGCATTTTTTAGAGTGTATCTATAAACTATAATTTCCCTCTGATATTACACGTAACTTATATGTAGGGTTAGGTTTAGGGGGAGGACTACATTTTTCGACAGGAATGTTGTTCCAGGATCAACAAAATATGTGAAAATCACGGTGACCCTTACCAAAGATATAAATCTAAATATATATTTACTTATTAAGAAAACTTTGACCATTTTAATTGTGTATCACAATTTAGTGAGATTAATACTAAGCAAATCTGAAAATGAAAATAGAGAATAATATTGCCACGGGTAGGGTAGTGACCAGTGCACATCGAGCAAACAATCCAATCCAAATGGCACAGGTAAACACAGGGAACGGGTATTACAACCTCCTTACAAACAATTCTGAGGGCTTATAAGGGCAGACGAGTTCATTCATGAGGGAATACGGGAATGAATCAACGAAACAGGAAAACTATAAGGAAAACAGCAACTTATTCACATAGATTAGAAGACCCATGTGAATTGAGAGGTTTAGTGCAAACTCGATCACTTTATATGAAGAACAGATTGACCTTACTTTCATTTTTTATAATATTTTTTCTTTTCTTTTTTGGTGTTTTGAGAAAATTTAAAAGAAAAAAAAAATTATAATTAGTATTAATGCAATAATTATGACAAAATTTCCCCCATTGAACATAATAGAAAAAATTAAAAATTAAAAAAAAAAGTATTTTTAAATTTTTTTTTAAAGCTGTATTTCATTTTAGAGTCAAGCCTAGGCCTCATAAAAGCAATTTTTGAAATAAGATGGATGCCATCTGGTGGACAAACTGAGCATTTTAAAAATGCAAAACACATGTATAATCAGAATTTTTTGGTGTGTTTGTGTATAAAAGTGTGTTTGTGTGTGTGTGTGTCTGGGTGTGTCTGTTTTGCACTCTTGATGTTTTATAGATTCACCCCTTCACTGTTGTGTGCTTTTTTCAAGATCGTTGCTGATTTGTAGATTGTATGCACAAAAAAAACTCAGTATTTTCATATTTTTGCCAATTTCCCATTCATTTTCCATGCGGGTCGAACACCCCAAGTGTGACTATTTTTTTTACAACCACTTAGACTATTCACATCCTGTCCCCAATTTTTTTGGGTGTTCAAATACCAAATACCAACAAAGTCACCAAATTTCGGACCATTCCGGGGAAGCTGTGATTTTTAAAGAAAAATGTATTTAAATTCTTCGGGTCCATTTGGGCCGAACAACCCCAGAGGGTTAAATGTGCAAAAGTTCTGATGCCATTCATCTTTATTTATTTTTTTCATTACAAAGCCGAGGGGTTTGTATACTTTTTACATCAACTGTGTCCATTACATCCTGTAATAATATTAGACTGTATTCTGTTATTAACAAATCCGAATATAAGTAGGCCTACATATACTGCTGAAATATGCAATTTGAGTGGGTGACTACTGTATATGGGATAAGATTTAAAAATAAATAAATAATAATAATAATAATATGTGCGATAGGAATTTTTCTAAACTTTTTCCCCAATTATTTCTATATTTAGACAGCTATGGTATTCAGCAATTTCACAGTGCAGCTATATTGGAAAAAAATTATATATATACTGTTTATATTAGAGCACAGCACACCCACTTAATGAATTTTCTTTATAAAATAATGTAAAGTACGTTTTTTTTTTCTTTTAACCTTTTATTAAACGCATTTTCATATTAGTTGCAACTTGCAATGCAATAGAATATAGTCACTCCTCTGTGAGTCGAACCTTATAGTTATATTTACAATATTGCACAACCTTCTGTACTTTGCTGCTTAAGTAAATCTCTGTAAGACTGAAGCAAAAAAATTAAAAGTTTAATGGAGAGTTGGTGCTCCTCTGATGGGCAGCTGCAGTTTTGTACTGTTCCAGCAGGTGGCAGTGTGTTGCACTCATATGTGTGTGTGTGTGCTTTAGGTGACCATTCTACGAGGAAAGGACGGCTTCGGCTTCACCATCTGCTCTGACTCGCCTGTTCGTATACAAGCAGTCGATCCAGGCAAGAACTGCTCCGGTGTGTGTGTGTGTGTGTGTGTGTGTGTGTGTGTGTGCCAGAGGAGGCTGTTGAACTGAAGGCTGAGAATGTGTGTTTTTTCTGCGTCATGTGTTAAGCAGTCAAACATGGGTCAGTGTGTCTGTGAGTTTTAGGCTACATTAGTCACTGCTGAGTAACACTGACTGTTGTCTTTAGTATTGTTGTGTGTGTGTGTGTGTGTGTCCTCAAAGATGGCATATTGTGGATATTTCAGATTTTTTGAAAATGTAAAAATGTAAAAAAAATGTTGTAATGAGTTTGATGATAGAATATAGAGTTTGTACTGTATAAAACCATTATAATTATTAAGTCTCCATAAAACTTGGAAACTAAATATGTGTGTGTGTTTGTTCCCTCAGGTGGGCCGGCGCATCAGGCTGGTTTGCAGCAGTCGGACACTGTTTTGCAGTTAAACGGTCAACCGGTCAAACATTGGAAGTGTGTAGATCTTGCCCATGCTATCAGGTACATATAACACTAAAGTTGTGAAGATCAAATTATTATTCATAATAATTCACTCGGGCACACTGTACGCATAAGCTATTGTGCAAAAAAAAAAAACGCTGTTATGACTTTTACTGTAAAAACCATTTTCAGAAATACTACAATTTAAAATAATAAACTTTAGTGCAAATTGAATGTTATTTTTTTTTTAAAACACCTAATTGCCATTAAGAAAAAGTAGTATACATTTAAATGAAATGCAACTTTTTTTCTTTTTTTTTCTCCAATATATTTATTAACTTTTTTTTACCAACATATAAAACACACGCACCCAGAACAAAAATACAAAATACAGTATAAACACATATTGATGTCTTTCGCATCATTACAACTTAGCATATCTCACTTTGTACAGGACTCGCATCTTCAAGATTAATGAACATAAAAAAAATAATAATAAAATAAATAAATAAATTAATTAATAAAAAAATAAAATTAATAAAAAAATAAATAAAAAACACATACTAACTATTAAGGCCTCCTAATACAAATACATCCTATAATCTCACATATCTTCAATTGTCTCTTTAAACAGGTCACTATCCTCTTTCTCTATGAATGATCTAAAGGGATTGCAAACAAACTCAAAAGTCTTACCCTTTCCTTTAATAATATATGTTATTTTCTCCAATGAAATGCAACTTGTTCAACTTTTTAAAGTAGGACTTTAAGTACATGTTCATATGTATTTGCATAATTAGCTACTTATGTTAAAGTGTGCTGACAAGCATTTGTGGTAAACTATAAGATACTTTAAGTCATTTCTTTTGAAATCTATATCATGTATTTAAATTATGGGCTGTCCGATTAATCGCTTCCAAAATAAAAGTTTGTGTTTACATATGTGTGTGTGCACCGTGTATTTTCTATGCATGCATGTATATATCTAAGAATTATTCAGATGCAAAAGCCTCTAAATGCCATTTCAAGAATGTTAATTTTTATCAAGCTTGTATATTTAAGTTCAGTAATTTCACTTAAATGGCAATGAAGATTACCTATGAATCGCCATTTAAGTGAAATTACTGAATTTAAATATACAAGCTTGATAAAAATTATTATTCTAGAAGAGAATTTCAAATGGCACCTAGAGGCTTTTGCATCTGAACTCTTCATATAAATACATAATCTATATATTAATATTTTATATATGAATAACACATTTTTTTTCATGTGTGTTTTTTATATATACACAAAAATAATTACACACAACACACACATATATATTATGTAAACACAAACTTTTATTTTGGATATGATCAATCGCAATTAATCTTTGCACAGCCCTAATTTAAATATATTAGCAAATCCACATTTGTAATGATGCAGTTATAATTTAGAACATTTAAAATATATTTATATATGTTGTATATAATATATATTAGATATGATATATATATATATATATATATATATTATATATATTAGATATTAGAACATTTAAAACACCTCCGAAGATTATGTAAAACACAATTATTTAAAATGTTCATTAAACTTTTAATTTGACATGATTACAAAAGTGAAAGAAGCAAAGTCATGACAGTGTACTCTTTTTGAGCCTTATATTATCTGCAAGTAACATTTTTCCAAAACATACTTTTAAGATTTGAAGTGTACAACATTTAATTACATTCAGCTCGTGTCTTTTTATCAAGGTGAAACCTGTTAGAGGTGTTGACACAATCTTACGTTGGCTCATAAACACGCTCAATAATTAATAAATAAATCAACTACAACGTTTGTACTGTTCTCTCTCACTCTCTCCAGAAATAGTCTCAGTGAAATCACAGTGGTAGTTTGGCGGACGGGACCCTCTGTGAAGTCCAACTTCGAGCGACTGATCCATCATCCTACTTACAAGTCCTCTTACTATGACACTCCAGTTTCCCCGGCTAGAAGCAAGAGGGGGGACCAGCCGCCGCCGCTCCCGCCTCTGCCCCCCCACCAGCGCCGGGGTTTGGTGAACGGGTCCGACGGGCTGGCCGGTGGAGCGAGAGGGTCGGGAATCCTGTGGAGAGAACGCAGGAGTGTTGTGGACGGCAAGCCCGGCACTCAGACGCTCAGAGGGACGCGTGTGAAATCATCAAACGGGGACGATTATATCATCCTGTCTCCGGTTAATCAGGTAGAGCCAAGCATTGTCCATCATCAGCTTAAAGGAGTAGTTCACTTACTTTAAAAAAAATTTACTCACCCCCATGTCATCCAAGATGTCCACGTCTTTCTTTCTTCAGTCGAAAAGAAATTAAGGTTTTTGATGAAAACATTCCAGGATTTTTCTCCATATAATGGACTTCAATGGGGTCCAAACGGTTCAAGGTCCAAATGAGAGTTTCAGTGCGATTTCACTTCAAAATAGTCAGTTTATGGCTAAATCATTTGGATGTTCCCTCACCTAAAGGATTATTAGGAGCACCATACTAACACTGTGTTCTACGTGGCATTGATTCAACAAGGTGCTGAAAGTATTCTTTAGAAATGTTGGCCCGTATTGATAGGATCGCATCTTGCAGTTGATGGAGATTTGTGGGATCGAAGCTCCCGTTCCACCACATCCCAAAGATGCTCTATTGGGTTGAGATCTGGTGACTGTGGCGGCCATTTTAGTACAGTCAACTCATTGACATGTTCAAGAAACCAATTTGAAATGATTCGAGCTTTCATTATCCTGCTGGAAGTGGCCATCAGAGGATGGGGACATGGTGGCCATAAAGGGATGGACATGGTCAGAAACAATGCTCAGGTAGGCCGTGGCATTTAAACGATGCCCAATTGGCACTAAAGTGTCCCAAGAAAACATCCCCCACACCATTACACCACCACCACCAGCCTGCACAGTGGGAACAAGGCATGATGATCCATGTTCTCATTCTGTTTACGCCAAATTCTGATTCTTCAAAAACAGAAATCGAGACTCATCAGACCAGGCGACATTTTTCCAGTCTTCAATTTTGCAGAGCTCTTGCAAATTGCGGCCTCTTTTTCTTATTTGTAGTGGAGATGAGTGGTACCCGGTGGGGTCTTCTGCTGTTGTAGCCCATCCGCCTCAAGGTTGTGTGTGTTGTCTGCATACCTCGGTTGTAACGAGTGGTTATTTCAGTCAAAGTTGCTCTTCTATCAGCTTGAATCAGTCGGCCCATTCACCTCTGACCTCTCGCATCAACAAGGCATTTTGGCCCACAGGACTGCCGCATACTGGATGTTTTTCCCTTTCCACTCCATTTTTTGTAAACCCTAGAAATGGTTGTGTGTGAAAATCCCAGTAACTGGGCAGATTGTGAAATATCACGCTCAAAATTGCTTAAATCCCCTTTCTTTCCCATTCTGACATTCAGTTTGGAGTTCAGGAGATTGTCTTGACCCCTAAATGCATTGAAGCAACTGCCATGGTTGATTAGATAATTGCATTAATGAGAAGTTCCTAATAATCCTGTAGGTGAGTGTATGTAAATTGCAGTTCACAATAATCTGGTTGTAATTATTCTAAAATCCGACACTATATTTATCACTGTATTTTATGTGCGAATGAAAATGCTTCCAGTGTAAAAGCAGAACTTAGGTGTGCTTATGTGTATTTGTGTGAAAAAAGGCCTAATATTGTAATCATTGATTCATTAAAGTAGTGAGAAAACTCCACTAATATCATAACATGTATTGATTGTCATTGTCTCTTCAATATTTCCAGGCACTGGGCTCTGTCTATGGAGACAACCACAGGACAAGTAAGTTCCTCTTTCCTAGTGCATTTTCTCTTCATGATGTGGTGCAGTGGTTAAGGCTCAGCGTTTGGAAAGTTACTATCTTGAGCCCTACATTGTGTCCTTGAGTAAGAGTCTTAAAGGAGTAGTTCACTTTAAAAAAAACATTTGCTGATAATTTACTCACCCCCATGTCATCCAAGATGTCCACGTCTTTCTTTCTTCAGTCGAAAAGAAATTAAGGTTTTTGATGAAAACATTCCAGGATTTTTCTCCATATAATGGACTTTAATGGGGACCAAAAGTTTAAAGGTCTAAAAGACACTTTCAGTTCAAACTGCAAACTGTTCAAAGGGCTTAAAACGATGCCAGACGATGAATAAGGGCCTTATCAAGCGAAACGATCACTCATTTAATAAATAAATAAAAAAGTTCAAGTTTTATAAGCTCAAATGGTAACCTTGCTCTGTTCTGTGATGCGCGTTCGTTGTCTCTCCTGTTCATCAAAATGAACAAATCTTTTCCAGAGTCAACTCATTCATTTTGTTCGTTGAATGAACCCAATGACACGAAAAAAGATTTCATTTTGATAAACGAGTTCGAACAGGAGAGTCACAAACACACATCACAGAACAGAGCAAGGCGACCATTTGAGCTTATAAAACTTAAACTTTGTTTTATTTTTTTTAAAATGACCCCTCGTTTCGCTTGATAAGACCCTTATTCATCGTCTGGAATCATTTACAGCCCTTTGAACAGTTTGCTGTTTGCACTGAAACTGTCTTTTGGACGTTGAACCGTTTGGTTCCCATTGAAGTCCATTATATGGAGAAAAATCCTGGAATGTTTTCATCAAAAACCTTAATTTCTTTTCGACTGAAGAAAGAAAGACGTGGACATCTTGGATGACATGGGGGTGAGTAAATTATCAGCAAAAGTTTTTTTTTTTTAAATGAACTACTCCTTTAAGCAAGGCAATGAAGGGTATTGCACTTTACATAATGATACTTCATTTAAAAGTAATTGCTGCTGTTTGATGCTGCTTATTGTTGCTTGTTTGAAGTGTTTTTGTTTAGTTGTTTAACTGAGATTCGCCAGACAGAATTTCGTTGTATTATAAGTCCAAGTCCAAGTCATTAGACTGCAAAAAAATTCGCGAATTTGTCAATTTGACCATTTCATAGCTATGCCCTTCATGTTTTGTTTGATCCAATGCACACATTAAGGGTTCATTTCAATTAACTCATTACATTAATTTCTATCCATGGCTCTACTTCTTATTACTAGTGGATACTGACATTGAAGACATGATGTTTTCTCCTGTATGGCACAACCTACTGCAGAAATACTGACCAGAAAACATGGGATTTTCATCAAGGGTCTACGGTTGTCATATATCGGCTCTTCTATACTTCTATGCAGGAATACATAGACATTTTACAAAACAACAATATAAGAATAGACGAAAAAAGCAAAACAAAAGGTAAAGAAATCTGAAATATATGTCCTTTGTCCCCCACTCTCCTCTCCACAAAATCCTCCAAACAATAACAGAGATATGATTTTATGATTAATATGGGTTAGAGCCAGACCGATATATCGGCAGGCCGATATTATCGGCCGATATTAGGCATTTTCCAAACTATCGGTATCGGCAGTTATAATGGCCGATAAATTAATATTTCAAAAATAAAATAAAAACGGACGAAACACGCTTGAACCATGTCATGAGTGTTGGAGTTGTATAGTTTGTCCACCAGAGGGCGCTCAGTCATCAGCCTGTTCTGGTGACAATAAAAGAAACAAGTTTCTTTATAAAATGCATTATCATATTATTTTAGTTAAAACTAACTAATGTTAGGGAAATCTGTTCATTTTTTGTTGCACGTTTCGGAAAAAAAAAATATCGGCCGATATATCGGAATATCGGATTTTAAAACTAACAAATATTTCTATCGGTATCAGCCTTCAAAATCCTTTATCGGTTAAGCTCTAATATGGGTATCTGTGCACATGCGGGGCCAGCCTGAACCATGTCTTGTCATTTATCCATCTGATATCTGATTGAATCTCACCTATACGATCTTTACTCTCTACCAGCTGGCCAGATGTTCCCCACACCTCAGACGCCTGTTCCTCCTCCTCCGGCCACTGGTTCCCAGTCAGCACCTGGACTGGCCAGCAGAACGTGCTTTCTGAGACGCTCTGGCAACAGCAAATCCACAACACAGCAAAGTGGACATTACCAACAGCCAACACACACCTCAAACTTTGCCAACTACCAGAACTGCACCATTGTGAGATCACACACGCCTCATGCCAACTATGGCACCTACGTTAAAGTGACGCCTAAAATCCTCATCTTCCCCATCTTTGTGCAGGTAAATCTTCCATATCTTCAAAATAAGCACACAGATCTACTGAGCTTTAGTAGTGATTAGAGCCAGACCGATATTAGGCATTTTCCAAACTATCGGTATCAGCAGTTATAATGGCCGATAAATGAATATTTCAGGAATAAAATAAAAACGGACGTAACGCGCTTCAACCATGTCATGAGTGTTGGAGTTGTATAGTTTGTCCACAAGAGGGCGCTCTACACAGTCCCCATTGACTATCCTGACTATCATGTCCAGTTTTGCTGTTAAATAAGCCGAGAGTGAAGCGGGATTAGCTAGTAATAGTTACGTTACGTTGTTACAGTGTAGTTGACTGACTGTCCTTTTAACATTTTGAGAATGTGACTGAACCCTCATGTGGTGTTCGGGTCAATTTGACCCGGGGAAGATTTTCTTTTTCCTGAAAATACTAGTTAATGTTATCGCTTTGGACTGAAACTTAGTGACTTTGTTCCCAAGCGGTATAACTATATCTCATTTGTTTTTTGAACATTTTCGTATTTTTTTGTGGGAGTTCTGTTACCTTGTTACACTTGTGGTGTTCCTGGTCAAAAATGACCGGTCTATAAAAAATAGCTTATAAATCACTCATTATACCATATTTTCACCCTATCTTGGATTCAATCTTTTTGTCAACTTGTTCTCTTTCAATTAGGACTGGTTTTATATTTCTGTTTGCATCTGATTAATCGTGGGCCTCATTTATCCGAGAGTAGGCATCTAATTTTTTGAGTAAAAAATAAATAATTTATGAATAAATTTGGAAATATGATTTTTTTTTTTGAAAAAAAATGGCTACTGTTCATCACTCTTGTCTACTCTAATGATTTACCAGGAATTTTGTTTTGAAACTTTTGTTTTGTAAAAAATATGGAACATAGTCACACTTGTGGTGTTCCCGGTCAAAAATGACCGGCCTATAAAAAATTGCTTATAAATCACTCATTATACCATATTTTCACCCAATCTTGGATTCAATCTTTTTGTCAACTTGTTCTCTTTCAATTAGGACTGGTTTTACATTTCTGTTTGCATCTGATTAATCGTGGGCCTCATTTATTTGAGAGTAGGCATGGTAAAAAATGGTCACAATGGGCGACCATCAAATATATATATATATATATATGTATATATATGTATATGTATATAAAACTTATCAATGTTATACAGTTCAACATGATGAAAAGTTAGAATATGATCTGTATGTTATTCTCTAATGTTAATCTAGCTTAGTCTCATACCGCCAACACGCTTAATTATTGTAATTGTAAGAGGTTAGCGACCTCTGGTGGCGAAACAATCTGCATATTGTACCTTTAACGGGAACATTAGCAAAACGTTCTTAGAAAATAATATAATTTTTTAGCTGGGATAGCCCAGATTTTTCATTAGACATGAAGTGGCAGCCCGACACAGCACTGAAATGGTTTATCATCTAGTACACAAATAAAAAAAAGTCCTTAAAATCAAACCTAAAATTCATTAAAATTAGTATGAGCTGCATCTGGCCAACGATATGAAGAAATATGCATAGGAATAGAGTGAGTGTAATCTCAAAATGTGTCATACCCTGAACAGCCAATCAAAACACAAACCATATTTATTCTTATTTATTGTAATATTTTCATGGTTTTTGTAGATAGATAGCATGTCACACAACCTGTCCGAGGTTGTCTTTTGCATACTTAAATACAAACACAATTGTTGAATGTTACAGTGTACTAGTATAGAGAATAGTGTGGTAAGGGGATTGAGTACTCTATAAAACGCAGTTCTTCTAGTTCAGCACTTGCTTTAATCAAACCAGTGAATATTATATGAGTTATTAAGCTCATTAAGTTGGAGTCAGAGTCTGTTTCTCTCTTTTCTGAAGCCTGTAGATCTGTGTAGCCCAACAAGAACACTGGTGATCTCTGAGGAAATGATCCTACATGAGAGCAGGCACTTCTCCATCAAGGTAAGAGATGCTCTACATAGTGTGCATGTGGATTTAGGGCATTTCACACTTGAAATTGTTCTAAAAGTAGTACAGTTTTATAACTTCCTTAATGTGGGGTCAAGTGCTTTTTCCTGGAATAAATACTCATAGATAATTTAAGATTTATCTCTTTTTTCCCACCTCGACAATGTCTAGTGTAAACTGCTGGAACTTTCTTTTGTCCCTACTTGAGTGAGAGTGTCACGAACTGCTCCGAGACAAGAAGATTGAGGATCCAAATGCAGTATTTATTTAAAGTAGCCGTGTCCCGTCGGACTCTTGTACAGAGAGTCTGGCCTCGCTCCATTCACTAGTGTTAACTTCCTTGTAGGCGGGTCCTCTGTTGAAGTCTAAAACTGTTGGATCTGCCCAGAGCCACGGAACGTAACAATATGTTCAACAACCGACATAATAAAACAATGCCAGATTCATGAGAATACTGAACACTCTTTTAGTGCCACTCACTGGACATTTAACCCTTCTGTTATGAGTCACGTCCTGGGCCTTCCCAGTCAGAAGTGACCGGAGGCCTAAAAATGAAACTTCTTCCATCCCAGTAAAACCAATGCAATTTATTTTTGTTCTATAATATTTATTCTTTTTAATTTAGTATTTTGAGACAATTTGATTACATTTATTAATATTTATGCAATAATTATGGTCTATTTTTTCAATGGAAATATATATATATTATATATATATATATATATATATATATATATATATATATATATATATATATATTATTTTTTTTTTTATTATTAATGCAGTATTTTTGTTTAATATAGAGTCTAGGCCTTCAGAAAAAAATATTTTTTGAAGAAAATTAGCACCATCTGGTTACAGTGTAGAGAAAAAGCGTAGAATCATGGTGTAGCCACTAGATGGCATGTACAGCTCTCTATGGAGAGGCATGTGAATTCCCCAGATGTTTATGAACACATTTTTTTTTAGTTGGTGGATTTGAATATATAATTGAAACAATCTCAAAAACTATTTCTTATTAAAAAATTTGTAAAAAAAAATAGATAATTTTTTTTGTGTTTTTGTCAATTTCCCATTAATTTCCTATGGGGGTCATTTTTGACCAAAGACCAAAATCGTGACTAATTTTTTTACGACAACTTAGCATGCTCGGATCATGACCTCAATTTTTTTCTATGTTCACGTCCCTAATGCCATAAATGTCACCAAGTTTCGTAACATTCAGATGAAGCTGTGATTTTTAAAAATTCAAAACAGATTTTTTGTAATCTGAATTTATTGGTGTGTATGTGTATAAAAGTGTGTTTGTATGTGTGTAAGTGTGGGTGGGTGTACATTTTTTGCACTCTTGATGTTGTAGAGTGTCACCCCTTTACTGCGGTGTACTTATTTTAAGAATTGTGGCCGATTTGTAGATTGTACAAGTTTTTTTGTAAATTTCCCATTCATTTCCTATAGGTTGGTCATTTCTGAACGAAGACCACGAGTGTGACTATTTTTTTTACGACCACTTAGCATGCTCGGATCATGACCTCAATTTTTTTTTGTATTCACACACCAAATGCCAAAAAAGTCACCAAGTATCATAACCTTCCGATGAAGCTGTGATTTTTAATAATTCAAACAAGAAAATTATTCGGTCAGAAGTGACCGAGGACCACCAGAGGGTTAATGTTGAAACTGCCGAGAAACGTGCAAAACGCGAGGTAACGTCATTGTGAAAAGTCGCCACAGGCACGTTTTTCTAATGATCCTGGGTTGGTGCAAAGATATCCATCTTGGGATAAATGTGGACCCAATCAGACCCAACTATTTTTGGGCTAAATAAAGACGGGCTGTGACGGGCCGACCTGATTTATTCTTGCACAATGCAATCATGTTTTAATAAAGCTGCTATCCAGTTCAATAACTTTTCTTTTAAAACATCTGCATTTGATCCTTTTCTGCTGAACTCTCTCACCCTCGCTCTCTCTTTTTAGGTAACAATCTTTATTTACTCCGATCTGATGTTGGTGACCAGAGAGGATGAATCGGGACGATGTAATGTCCTGCAAAACCCACTGTACCTCAGACAGCTGCAGCTGCGGGATGGTGAGTGACAATACTTAAAGGAGTAGTTCACTTTTGAAAAAACGTTTGCTAATAATTTACTCGCCCCCATGTCATCCAAGATGTCCACGTCTTTCTTTCCTCAGTCGAAAAGAAATTAAGGTTTTTGATGAAAACATTCCAGGATTTTTCTCCATATAATGGACTTCAATGGGGACCAAACGGTCCAAGGTCCAAAAGACAGTTTCAGTGCAGCTTCAAATGTCTTTAAACGACACCAGACGATGAATAAGGGTCTTATCAAGCGAAACGATCGGTTATTTCAAAACTTATTCCAAAAATTTAACTTTTCTAAGGACAAATGCTAGCCTTGCTCTATTCTGTGAGGCGCGTTTGTAACGTCACGTAATACGTAATTACGTTCAAAAGGTCACGGGCGACATAGCCGGAAGTAAGCAATAATCATCAAAATTATAAGAAATAAAGGCTTGCTTTGCATGCAATGAGTCTATATAATATATAAGTTTCACCTTTTAAGTTAACTACTGAAATAAATGAACTTTTGCACAATATTCTAATTTCACCTGTAAGTATTTTAAAAACTGCATGTAATTGTCCTAGTCTGTGCCACCACAGTAACGTTAATAAAACTTTAGCTCATCAATGAACATTATTTCTCGTCGGACTGCTGGAGGTGAACACTACAACTCCCATGATCCCATGCACCCTCACCCACAGCGTCATAAAACGACCTCTAGCCGTGAAACTTGCATACTGTGCCTTTAAAGGCTTAGAAAAAAACAAGTAGAAAGATACAGCTCATTTAACTCACGACATGCCATATTTTATTCGTATTCAATAATATGAATAAACATGCCATATTTTATCAATTCAATAATAGATCGGATTAATTGGGAAATAAACGGAAGAAATAGACAATGATTGTTTGCTCAGGTTGTTGCCGTGTCTTTGCTCAGGAGATTCATCAGAGATATGAATGTTTGCGTAGATGTCCTGAATAATTTAGTAAGATGAACGCGTGTGACAGGATAACCATCTCAGCGTAGCTAAAGATCCTGCAGGTGTCTGTACTGTACAGGACCGTCTCCTCTGATAACTGCTCAAATAATGGCCAGAGAATATGAAATATTTCATCAGCCATCTTAGATTGGTTTCTCACCTCCTTTATATATGAATATAGCAGTTTAGCTGCAAATCTGTTATGTTGAAAAACTCACTCTTGCCTTTCTCAAAGCATTTTATGACCTTTTTCCTCAGATCACAGTGAAGATCTGCACTTCTACTTGATCCACATGACAGAGGTGAGTCACAAAGAGGTTATGGAACAAAAATATATGGGAATATACTGCAAAATATAATGCGATACATTACATAATACATTTCCACATGGGAATAGTGTTTTAAATAACAGTAAGTGTATTACTGAATATAAATTTCATACATTATGATGTATTATTGATACAATAATTATATATTACACATATTTTTACACATAATATATTAACACAATATATTATTCTGCATATTTTCAAATATACTGTTAAATCATTTTAATATATTGATAATTCATATACCGGTATAGGGAAATATATTTTCTTTTCATAAGGGTGGTGTTCAAAATATACAGCTAATTACATTTTTTTTTTTATAGGGGATAAACAAACTTTTTTTTGTCCTAGACTACATTTCTGCAAAACCACAATCAGTTTCTACATGAAATTAACACTAGTGGCAGTAACTTTTTTTTTTTTTTTTTTTTAGATACACAAATTATGATTACAAGGGTATACTATGGTGTGACCTGAAAATATACTTTTAGCATAATAGCATCCCTTGAGACTTAATGATTGCTAGTTATGTAATTACTAGTTTTTCTAGTAATTCCAGGGACAAGGTTGAGGAGCGCTGATCTGTTAGATCGATCAGGGGATGTGTTTCTGGAAGTCGCAAGTTTCGTCGACAGGACTTTGCTAACGATGTTTTTGGGAAACGGACCTGTTGTGATGTGATGGATATTCATCAGGTTCCGTCCCTGAGAAATATAATGCAGGACTTTAATTAGATTTGTCTCAGTGGACGCTCGTAATGGGAGCTGGAGATGTCACTGACCAGAGAGAGAGAGAGAGAGAGAGAAACTCGCCCAACTAAGAGAAAAACAATCCCATTAGAGGAATAGCTCATGTGTCTGCATGCTTTTCACTCACTCCCGTCCTCCTTATGTCCGGGTATATGCCATCTCTCTTTCTTTGGACAGGTATGATGACTTTGAGGCTGTGCAGTGAGGGGCTGACTAGCAGATTCATATGTAGGAACAGGTTTTTTTCGGTCCATGTTTAACCCTCTGATGGTCCTCGGTCACTTTTGACCGAATAATTTTCTGTTTTGAATTATTAAAAATCACAGCTTCATCGGAAGGTTATGATTCTTGGTGACTTTTTTGGCATTTGGTATGTGAATACAAAAAAAAATTGCGGTCATGATCCGAGCATGCTAAGTGGTCGTAAAAAAAATAGTCACACTCGTGGTCTTCGGTCAAAAATGACCGACCCATAGGAAATGAATGGGAAATTGACAAAAACACAAAAATTCACAATTTTTTTTTTTTTTTTTTTTACAATTTTTTAAAAATAAGAAATAGTTTTTGAGATTGTTTCAATTATATATTCAAATCCACCAAAAAAATGTGTTCATTAACAGCTGGGGAATTCACATGCCTCTCCATTCAGAGCTGTACATGCCATCTAGTGGTTACACGCTTTTTCTCTACACTGTAACCAGATGGTGCTAATTTTCTTCAAAAAATATTTTTTTTCTGAAGGCCTAGACTCAATATTAAACTAAAATACTGCATTAATAAAAAAATAAATGAATAAATAAATAAATAAATAAATATATATATATATATATATATATATATGTATATATAGAGAGAGATATATTTCCATTGAACAAATAGACCATAAATATTGCATAAATATTAATAAATTCAATCAAATCGTCTCAAAATACTAAATTAAAAAGAATAAATATTATAGAACAAAAATAAATTGCATTGGTTTTACTGGGATGGAGGAAGTTTCATTTTTAGGCCTAGGCTCAAGACGTGACTCATAAAGGAAGACCATCAGAGGGTTAAGGACACTCTTTTTTTGGTTGGTATGAAAGTGGATTTCCAAACTCTGCTCATTAACCGACTTTGCTTGAACTCACATGACTTTGAGCACATGATCTAAAGCTCAAATGTGATTGGTCGGTCCATTTGATCTCAGCATGATGGGGGAAAATGGCCCTGATTGATTGCGATCAGTGTGGATAGCTTTATAAGGATCTATGGTTTTGATTCAAGGACATCATCGCATCACTTTATTGGGCTCAGTGTGAAAGGGCCTTATCTGAAAATGTTTGCTTTTGTCTGATGCTACATTCACTCTTCTCGGCCTCAGTATATGATAAACCTAAGTTACTTCATTGAAATTGGACAGAACAAAACTTGGCTCAGAAATTAAACAAAATTATTTTTTTTCCCTCAATAATAAACATAGCGAGTGCTAGTTGTTTTCATTGACGTACAATCTTTACATATCTGTTAATATCTAAAAAAATCAACACTTTAATAACAGCAAGACTGTAAAATATGTGTATTTTACATGACAGAAGATATATGGATTTTTGCTCACTTTGAGACGCAAAGGAGGATTTGAGGATACTCGACTGTTTTGGTCTTCAAAGTGAGCAGATAAAAGGTTCATCAGGGAGAAAAGGGTCATTAGTAATTAGTGGGAGGAAATCCTAATGGTCATTAAAGGCTTTTATCATTTCCCACACGTTAGAGGAGTTTCAATGTGGCCTTCAATGTGCCTTTTATACGTACGCGTTATCTCTCTGATGCCTGATCTAAAGGCTGCATCCCGTTCTGTACTTTCCCTTCATGGCTTCTGGTTAGGGAACACTTTGATGGTTTTTGTAGTTCAAAATTTTCATTATTTTTTTATTTTTTTATTTTTTTTTTACAAATCCTCCACACTAACCAAAAACACTACATTCAAAGACACAAATAAAATATTGAAAAATAAACAGAGCAATTTCAAGAATTATTTAAAGTACTCATTACCAGTTTGGTAGAAAAGAGACTGAGATAGATGTGTCAGTTATTTCTAAAAAACCATAGCATTTCTTTCCTCAGGGGACATCGAGGAAAATATATTCAGATCTATGTTGTCTATGTTGCAGGTTGATATTGCAAAGCTGCTGTTAAAGGAGTAGTTCACTTTTAAAAAAAACTTTTGCTGATAATTTACTCACCCCCATGTCATCCAAGATGTCCATGTCTTTCTTTCTTCAGTCGAAAAGAAATTAAGGTTTTTGATGAAAACATTCCAGGATTTTCTCCATATAATGGACTTCAATGGGGTCCAAATGACAGTTTCGGTGCAAACTGTTCAAAGGGCTTTAAACGATTCCAGACGATGAATAAGGGTCTTATCAAGTGAAACGATCGCTCGTTTAAAAAAAAAATAACAAAGTTTAAGTTTTATAAGCTCAAATGCTCGCCTTGCTCTGTTCCGTGATGCGCGTTCGTGACTCTCCTGTTCGAACTCGTTCATCAAAATGAACAAATCTTTTTCTGAGTCAATTCGTTTGTTTCGTTCATTAAATGAACCAAGTGACTCGGAAAAAGATTTGCATCAAAATGAACAAATCTTTTTCTGAGTCAATTCATTCAATTCGTTCGTTAAATGAACCAAACTCGGAAAAAGATTTGTTCATTTTGATTTGAAGGAGTTTTGAACAGGAGATTTGAACAGGAGAGTCACAAACACGCATCAAAGAACAGAGCAAGGCGAGCATTTGTGCTTATAAAACTTAAAGTTTGTTATTTATTTATTAAACGAGCGATCGTTTCACTTGATAAGACCCTTATTCATCGTTTGCTGTCGTTTAAAGCCCTTTGAACAGTTTGCAGTTTGCACTGACAGTATCTTTTGGACCTTGAACCGTTTGGACCCCATTGAAGTCTATTATATGAATGTTTTCATCAAAAACCTTTCAAAAATTTCTTTTCGACTGAGGAAAGAAAGACATGGACATCTTGGATGACATGGGGGCAAGTAAATTATCAGCAAAAGTTTTTTTAAAAGTGAACTACTCCTTTAACAGCATCCATGATCAGTAACCAAACACTGGGCGCTCACATGACATTAGGCATATTCTGGCGCATAATGTGACGTTTGAGAACCTAAAACCCCGGCAAAACATAACCGGCGTTATCAGAATTCTCCACTTTTGCCTGGAGTTTTTAGAAATAATTGTTTTCTGTGATAAAAACAGGGTTTTCGTGTAAATGAGAGGCCAAATATCTGTCTTCCCTTCGTGTAAATGGGGTGTAACTGGTATTTGGAGGTTGAGCAGCGAGCTCATTGGCTACTAATAATATATACATTTTTCAATTGTAGTCTTTTAAAAGGGCATCTGAAATAATAAAGTAGTGTTTTCAAAAAATATCGATACTGAAATATCTGAAACGCTTGCAATAGTAATACTCTCAGCGAGTTAGGAGAGGCGGGTTTGTGTGTAACTCGTTTAATTCGCTCTGGATGAATATTGTTGGTGTATGAACATTCAGGGCTTGAATTTCGGCATGGGATTGCTTTCATTGCACATAATTTTACTCATTCGCAGTTATGTTTTAAGTGAACGTAAACAGTTGAGACACATGTGTAACAGGATAATGGATCCGTGCATCAGGTCTTAAAGTGACAGCAGCCTAATATACCCGATGCCAAATTATGAGATAATACTAAAAATATCTATATGGCAGTTTTCATCATGGTTTCAATGCTAAAATTTTGGCCAGTGAAAATGCTGAGTGGCTTTTAACTTTGGAAAACCACTCGCCGCAGTGGCTGGTGAGCAAAAAAGTGATTCATCTAATAGCGGCATGATATTAAAAAAAATATTCAGGGCAGCAAAATCGTAGTTTGTACAATATGTTTTTTTTTAATCCTTTCTCAAATTCGTAAAATCCTTCTTTTCAGCCCTAAAATAAACCCTGGCTGTGATATCGAAAGATTTCGTCATGGGATGGATTAACATGGATTACATAATCCAAAAGATCATCAGATCAGAATATGCTCCGACATGGACTGCAGATGTTTGAATGGAAACTCATTTGCCTCTGAAGGCCTGGAGAACGCTTGTGTGTGTGTGTGTGTGTGTGTGTCGTCTCCACCCCCTGACTCTCAGATGCTGCGCTGATCCCTCACTCCAGGCTGACCGATGAGGATCTGCAGACGGGAGGTAAGAGGCATCGGTTGGTTTTCACGTGTTGTCCCTGGGAAAATGTGGACTGCTGTCCGGGGCAGACTGTGTGGAGGCTGATTTGGTTTACAGTTCAGAAATGGGAGACATTTCAGTGTGAAAGCTGATCATATTTGTGAGTATTTTCACAATTCTCAAGTTCTCCTTAGCTTTTGCCGTTCGATTAGGTCTGATTATCGTGATATGTGATGGATTATGTTACACTGCTAGAGTTTTACGTCTGTTTTTATGGCTTTGAAATAAATTGAGTTGAGTATTTATGCAGTTGTAAAATCTGAAATATTTGGTTAGTGAAAAGAGACAGAAGTTTTTGTGTTTTTAGAATTTTTGTCTTGTTTTCAGTCTAAATATCCAAAAATTCTTAAATCAAGATTTATTTTCCAGACATGTAAAATGACTTCAATATTAGGGTTAGGGTTAGGTCAGAAATTGAGTTTTTGCTTAGAACGAGCTAAATTATCTGCCAATGGGGTTAAAAAATAAAAATAATCTCAATTCAAAGAGAAACAAGACTATTTATATAGCTTGTTTATGCAACAACTCACTTAATTTAGATTTTTCTCCTCCAGAAAACAATGCCATTTTACTTGTCTAGTAAATTCATCTTCATTTAAGATTTTTTTTTAAGATATTTGGACTGGAAACTAGACTATGAAATCACTTTCAGAACGATTTTTCCCCAGCTGGTTGACAGCATATCAGAATCCACTATACTTTAAAGAGCTGGAGCGTTTGAAGCCGAAGACGAGTTTTAGTATTAGTATATAGTTGTAGTTATCTTTCATTCTTGGTGCGAATAAGCCTGGTTTTGTGCTACAAGTAACCTCAAGTTGTGTGGTTTGTTGTTTTTTTGCTTGGCAAACCCATAAACTGACATTGATGGATGGACTTTAGCTGTATCTAGAGACATGTGTGTTTAGATAGGCCAGCATCTAACACCATTGAATCATGGCACAGGGAAGCACCACTCGCATTTCCTTCAGTCAATCTAGTTTACCTAAAAAGGAGCTGGCTCCAAATGAAAAAAACAAATCATTATATATGCTCACAAGAAAATATCTTAGAAATTAACCAGTAAAAGAGTAGAAATATAATGTTTTAGACTCTGAAAATTGAAATTGAAATTGATTTTCATAGCATGCAATTTTGTTTTGTCTTTAATTTATATATATATGAAGAGTTCAGATGCAAAAGCCTCTAAATGCCATTTGAAATTTTCTTCTTTAATGATGATTTTTATCAAACTTGTATATTTAAGTTCAGTAATTTCACTTAAATAACAATTAATAGGTAATTATCATTGCCATTTAAGTGAAATTACCGAACTTAAATATACAAGTTTGATAAAAATCATCATTAAAGAAGAAAATTTCAAATGGCATTTAGAGGCTTTTGCATCTGAACTCTTCTTTTTTTATTTTACCTCTAGGTTAGTTTTCTCACAGAAAAAAAGATGATGCCAGTATTTTTATATCAAGTTACTTGTCTAGAAAATGCTCACTCACTCCGTTCCTCCAATGTCTATAATTTCCAAGATTCAAACCCAATTTAAAGTCCGCATGAAACAGTAATTGCGATCATGTTTTCTTCTCTGTGACGTATATCGAGTGAAATGACTTCTGGAACAAGATCAAATGCAGGGCGGGGCTTGACATCTTTAATGGGGAATTGATTGGATGGTTGTGGTTTGCTATTGGTCGATCTCACGTGAGTGACAGGTTGCCCCGCCCTCATCATCAGAGAAGAGATGTTGCTGCAAGTTATTTTAATTCAAGATTATGCGGTGCATGAACAAAAAAATAAAACAAAAATGTACATGATAAACCATTTATAATAAATACCGTATAATATTCCATGAAAATTTTGACTTTATGGTGACCTTAAAGGAGTAGTTCACTTTAAAAAAAAACTTTTGCTGATAATTTACTCACCCCCATGTCATCCAAGATGTCCACGTTTTTTTTTTCTTCAGTCGAAAAGAAATTAAGGTTTTTGATGAAACATCTCCATATAATGGACTTCAATGGGGTCCAAACGCCTTAAGGTCCAAATGGGAGTTTCAGTGCAGCTTTAAACGACACCAGACGATGAATAAGGGTCTTATCTAGCGAAACGATCGCGTTAATTTCAAGAATAAATAATGAACGAAATGACTCGAAAAAAGATTCGTTCATTTTGATGAACAGGAGAGTCACGAACGTGCATCACAGAACAGAGCAAGGCGAGTATTTGTGCTTATAAAACTTAAGCTTTTTTATTTATTTTTGAAATGAGCGATCGTTTCACTAGATAAGACCCTTATTCATCGTCTGGTGTCGTTTAAAGCTGCACTGAAACTCTCATTTGGACCTTGAACCGTTTGGACCCCATTGAAGTCCATTATATGGAGAAAAATCCTGGAATGTTTTCATCAAAAACCTTAATTTCTTTTCGACTGAAGAAAAAGTGAGCTACTCCTTTAAGGGTTAAAAATGTTCCAGTGCTCTTTTGCTGTTATCTGTGCTTTTCTCAGAAGCATTAGTCTAATAAATGGATCTGATGTGCGTCTCTTATCTCAGGCCACAATCGCTGTGCACCCCACATCTATGCTGGCAAGCAGTCCGGTTATTTAGGAGTCAACCTAGATTTAAACGAGTCGAAGCGCAGGATTTTATGTAGATTTTATGTAAAATTTTGCATAATTAAATTACTGGAGTGAGCACTAGAAGCACTAAATCCTACATTGCTGTTTTAATTTTAGCTTTAGTTAACATTTATTTTCACTAACTGCTTAGTGATCGAGGAGGCTTTGGCAGTTAACCTTGCTGGTGGATGTAATAACTAATATGCATAATATAAATAAATAAATAAAAGCTTGGCCTTTGTTGATGCACTCTTAACATTCATTCATTCTCAACATGAAGCACTTTGTGACCGAAAGGAACAGATTATGAGGCCCTGATTGCTCAGTGGTAAAAGGCAACGGCCCGCAGCTCGGCAGTGTCAGTTAATGGGTGGTCATAAATGTAATCTTGGTAAGATGAGTGTTTGACAGCATCAATTATTCATTGTGTTCTGAGACTGTAATCTACCCATAACATCTAAGCATAGTTAGTTCGATAAACAGCTCTATTCTCCTGGGCATCTTTTTGCAGTTCAGTCAGCCTTTAGTGCACTGATATATTACAGATGTGTGTGTGTGTGTGTGTGGCTTTTTTGCTTAGTTGTGTTTTCAGGGAAGTGTGTGGTTATTAGATTCTATGGCCCTTGTCAGCAAATTTGCCAGGTTGATGGTTGCCATCTGTAATGCTTTGGCAGAGGAATGTTCGGAGAACTCTTTTGATCCCATAGGCTTTGAAAGTTTGCCGTTTTGGGAGATATACCATATTACGTAATATACTGCCTAAACCTAGTGAACTACCTTGCTGTCTACCTTCTAAACTGAAATGAAACCTCATAATTCTATTTTCTACCTCATAATGCAATTGCCTTTATGGATCAGAGGGTTACACTTTAAGACTGACATGACAGCTTCATAATCATGACATGATGCATGGTTTTATGCATGTTTGTGACAACTGTCATTAAGTGTCTTTCACTCAATTATGACATTTTTAATGCAGATATGACATTGTTTAAGATGTCTTTATGACACCTTGACATAAACCAATACATCATAACCTGTCAGTGACAACTTGACCTTACTAAGACAATTAAGATAATGCCTCATGACAGCCAATAGCCATGTTTCCATCGACACTTTTTTATCCGAATTAAGTGATATCGAATGAAAAATTCCTTATGGAAACAGTAATTTCAAAAATAAATAATGAACGAAATGGCTCGAAAAAAGATTCGTTCATTTTGATGAACAGGAGAGTCACGGACGCTCATCACAGAACAGAGCAAGGCGAGTATTTGTGCTTATAAAACTTTGTTTACTTTGTTTTTTGTTTTTAAATGACCAATAAGACCCTTATTCATCGTCTTCAATTGTTTAAAGCTCTTTGAAGCTGCACTGAAACTCCCATTTGGACCTTGAACCGTTTGGACCCCATTGAAGTCCATTATATGGAGAAAAATCCTTAATTCCTTAATTTCTTTTCGACTGAAGAAAGAAAGACATGGACATCTTGGACGACATGGGAGTGAGTCAATTATCAGCAAAAGCTTTTTTTTTTGAAAGTGAACCACCCCTTTAATATTTATGAACATGATAATCATTGTCAAAATACAGATCCCACTTTATATTAGGTGTCTTTAACTACTATACAAATATTTGAAATTAATCATTTTATAAAATGCACTTATTTTTACCTTGTACTTGTATGTTAAAAAATGCCAGCATGTAATTACATCTGTTGAGCCTTCCCTTACCCCTTAACAAACCCATAAACCTTCCCATACCACCGAACCTGTGCCTAACCACACCCGTATCCCACCTCAAAAGCAGCAAAAGTGCTTTGCAATACAACATGAACACAATAATACTTATTTTTGATGCAAGTACATAGTAGTTAAGAACACCGATGACCAACACACAATGCCATTGAAAAATACTGTCAGAAAAAAAGGTACAAAAGCTGTCACTGGGGCGGTACCTTTTGAAAAGGTACACTTTTGTACCTAAAGGGTGCATATTGGTACCATAATTGTACCATGAAGGTACCAATATGCACCCTTTAGGTACAAAAGTGTACCTTTTGAAAAGGTACCGCCCCAGTGACAGCTTTTGTACCTTTTTTTCTGAGAGTGCCACCTGATACCATCATTGTACCGTGTTACAACCACAGTCCTGCTTTGTAAAGTTGATGCTGATTTTAAAAGTGGTTCAACTTCAGCAGAGGTGACTTTCAGATATACTTGTATGATGATCAAGCATTAGCTTGGCCTTGTTTCTAAAAGAGTTGCTACCTTGGAGACCAACAGCTTTAGCTTTCTGGTGAAATAGCCCACCACATGAGAACAACGTTCGTTTGTTTCATATCAAATGCTGTTGATGGACCACAGTGGGGTTTTTGGTGGCCAGTGCTACAAAATAATTACAAAACTGCACACAAGCTAAATTTGGGCTGAGGTACTAATGATTAGCTGTATTGCGTATCGATTTTCTTAAAGGGATAGTTCACACAAAAATGAAAATTCTGTCATTAATTTCTCGCCCTCATGTCGTTCCAAACCCGTAAGACTTTCGTTCATCTTCAGAACATAAATGAAGATATTTTTTAAGAAATCTGAGAGATTTCTGTTCCGCAACTACTTCAAAAAGTTCATAAAGAGTTCGTAAAACGAATCCATGTAACCTGCTTGACACACGAGAACAAACCTCATTGGTTCTCGCTAAAGCTCAAACATGATGCGTAACATGAGAACAAACCTCATTGGTTCTCGCTAAAGCTCAAATGTGATGCGTAACATGAGAACAAACCTCATTGGTTCTCGCTAAAGCTCAAACATGATGCGTAACATGAGAACAAACCTCATTGGTTCTCACAGAAGCTCAAACATGATCCGTAACATGAGAACAAACCTCATTGGTTCTCGCTAAAGCTCAAACATGATGTGTAACATGAGAACAAACCTCATTGGTTCTCGCAGAAGCTCAAACATGATGCGTAACATGCGAACAAACCTCATTGGTTCTCGCAGAAGCTCAAACATGATGCGTAACATGAGAACAAACCTCATTGGTTCTCGCTAAAGCTTAAACATGATGCGTAACATGCGAACAAACCTCATTGGTTCTCGCAGAAGCTCAAACATGATGCGTAACATGAGAACAAACCTCATTGGTTCTCGCTAAAGCTCAAACATGATGCGTAACATGAGAACGAACCTCATTGGTTCTCGCAGAAGCTCAAACATGATGCGTAACATGAGAACAAACCTCATTGGTTCTCGCTAAAGCTCAAACATGATGCGTAACATGAGAACAAACCTCATTGGTTCTCGCTAAAGCTCAAACATGATGCGTAACATGAGAATAAACCTCATTGGTTCTCGCAGAAGCTCAAACATGATGCGTAACATGAGAACGAACCTCATTGGTTCTCGCTAAAGCTCAAACATGATCCGTAACATGAGAACGAACCTCATTGGTTCTCGCAGAAGCTCAAACATGATCCGTAACATGAGAACGAACCTCATTGGTTCTCGCTAAAGCTCAAACATGATGCGTAACATGAGAACAAACCTCATTGGTTCTCGCTAAAGCTCAAACATGATGCGTAACATGAGAACAAACCTCATTGGTTCTCGCTAAAGCTCAAACATGATGCGTAACATGAGAACAAACCTCATTGGTTCTCGCTAAAGCTCAAATGTGATGCGTAACACGAGAACGAACCTCATTGGTTCTCACGCGTCAAGCGAACATGTTGATGGTGCGTTCTATTATTCATCCGTCTCGGAGATCCGAATCGGACGGCAGACGTTGCCTAGCAACACGCCCCCTTTCCTCGGATTTCTCCTCTCGGACGTCGGACAACCGTGAGGACACCGAGCAAGAATTCCGTTTCGGAATTCAAGATGGCTGCGCCCTGTGACTTGTAAGAATTAATTGTTTTCATTGTTTTTGAACCGCTTTGGTATTTTAAACGACAATTATAATCACTCGTATTACTGCGTCCCCTGTTGTTGTGAGTGCAATTACTAACGTTGCTAGCGTTGCTAACTGAAGATTAACATGAAAAACATTAAATAAAGTGAACATTTTCAAGTTCAAATGGCTGCGTTTTGATAAGGTGTAGTCACACTCTAAAAAATGCTGGGTTGTTTCAACCCAATTTTGGGTAAAATATGGACAAACCCAAACGTTGGGTTAAAAATGTAATTAAAAAAATTAACCCAATGGCTGGGTATGTCCATATTTTACCCCAAATTGGGTTGAAACAACCCAGCATTTTTTAGAGTGCATAATATATATTTTTTTTATATATATTTTTTATATATATTTTACTCAGCCAGTGCTACCATTATAACAGCTTTCCGGGTGGCGTCCATTTTTTTCTCCGACTCGGACACGCAAAACATAATAGAACGCTTGAAGTGTGGACGTGACGTCAAATCCGAGGTCCGAGTCGGTTCGTCGGGTATTATAGAACCGAACGCACCATTAGGCTTCTGTTGGTTTATCACGACTGATGTGTGAGTTGATGAATGTTTTCGTGTGAATAAAAGCCTAAATTCAATCATATCTGTGCCTGTGTCATACGGATGCTCATGAGTTGTGATTTAGCAGTTATGCTAATGTACCACAGCCGGTGTTCCCGGTCCAGGACTCGGGATGAAGAGACCGGCAGCAGCTGGGAAATGTTGAACAGAAGTCTCCCGGTCCCTGAGGCGGCCAGATGCAGTTTATATCTGAGCCGTGGATCTGGCTGATGGTTGTTCAGGAACACATTTCTGGGATAGGACGTCCCCTGTTACTCTGTTTTGGGACGGAGGCTGTGTGAATTGGCTAATCTTTTGTCATCTCAGTGGAATAGTTGGATGTTGGATGACTTCTTAGAGTCCTGTTTCATAAACCCCATTTAATGTAAAAGCATGTGATCATTTTATTAAAGTGTCAGTCAAAGCATCGCAATGTGACGGGACAGTTAAGAGAATGTCATCTATACATCACTATCCACTTTCATTGTATGCAAAGGAGACATTAACATTTCCCTTTGTGAAAAATGAGAAATGAGTTTTGGGAAACTGTTCCCTCAGTAACATTTTCTGAAAGATGACCTCACTGGTTATAAGGAGCTTTATAGGGACTGATGGTCTCTGGCCGCTTTATTAAGTTGAAATGATGGATTGAGGAGAATGACTTGTATTGATTTTGGTGTTGTGCTGAGAAGCCACTGCGTTTCATCATTCTGCAGACAATAACAGATCAGCTTCCTCTAGCATCTGTGCTTTTCTTTCTTTTCTATCTGACAGCGGGGGAATATAAATATATCAAAACTTCATCCGTGATCTGTGATGCATGATCTGGTATTAAGATCTAGATCGAACTGCTCAGGTGAGACACCGTACACTAAAAAGACCGTAAAAAATATGGTTGCAACATTTACATTTTTCAGATTTATCTCACAGTTAACAAAAAACACTACAGGTGAAACTCATTTATTTCAGTAATTCAACTTAAAAGGTGAAACTAATATATTATATAGACTCATTACATGCAAAGTGAGATATTTCAAGCCTTTATTTGTTATAATTTTAATGATACATCTTATGAAAACAATATTCTAATTTTGAATTTGGGGTTTTAATAAGCCATAATCATAAAAAATAAGATTATAATTTTTATAGTCATATAAAATTATAACAAATAAAGGCTTGAAATATCTCACTTTGCATGTAAGGAGTCTATATAATATATTAGTTTCACCACCTTTTAAGTTGAATTACTGAAATAAATGAACTTTTGCACGATATTCAAATTTTCGAGGTTCACCTGTATATTTAATTGGCTAAAATAGTGTTCATATACCAAATTGCTAAAATCAGTTTTGTTACCTTTTGTAAACCACCTTATTGAGGCGGTAAAGAGAAACCCACACAATGAATCAAAGTTCTTCAGAAGTTTTACCACAAGCTAAATCACTTCAAATATGAATATTAATGTACATACTATTACATATACACACAAATACAAAACACATTTAACAATATATGAGGCAACATAAAACCCTAATGTCACTCTCAGAAAAAAGGGTACAAAAGCTTTCACTAGGGCTGTACCTTTTCAAAAGGTACACTTTTGTACCCAAAGGCTGCATATTGGTACCTTAGTGGTACATATTAGCACCTGAAATGTACATATTAGGACCTAAAATGTACATATTAGCACTTAAAATGCACAATAAACACCTAAAATGTACATATTAACACATAAAATGTTCATATTAGCACCTAAAATGCACATATTAGCCCATAAAATGTACATATTAGCACCTGAAATGTACACATTAACACTTAAAATGTACATATTAGCTCTTGAATCGTACATATTAACACTTAAAATGTACATATTAGCACTTAATGCACACATTAGCACCTAAAATGTAGACATTGACACCTAAAATTTACTTATTAGCACCTAAAATGTACATATTAACTCCTAAAATGTACACATTAACACTTAAAATGTACATATTAGCACCTAAAATGTACATATTAGCACCTTAAATGTAGGGCTACTTATTAGCACCTAAAATGCACATATTAGCACCTAAAATGTACATATTAACACCTAAAATGTACATATTAGCACCTAAAATGCACATATTAGCACCTAAAATGTACATTTTAACACATAAAATGCACATATTAGCGCCTAAAATGTACATATTAACACTTAAAATGTACATAGCACCTAACATGTACATATTAGCACCTAAAATGTACATATTAGCACCTAAAATGAACATATTAGCACCTAAAATGGACAAAAGTTTACCTTTTAAAAAAGGTACAGCCCCAGTGACAGCTTTTGTACCTTTTTTCTGAGAGTGTACATAACTGATTAGAAAACCTTCTGGGAATGTCAATTTACGTTTTTATTTTCACTGTAAATTATAAAAGAATGTGTTTTATAGTATTTTTCTGTAAATTTATCTGTTAAATGTCTTATTAGATCAATTACAGTTTCTGACTGTTTGATGACTGTAGCATTTTTACAGTCACTTACCATTAAAATTGCGATCTGACTTGTCATCAGATTTCAAGGAGAGAGTTTCTGAGTTCTTGACTTTGTTCAGAAAGTGTCACTGTTATTACAGATTGAAAAAGCACAAAAAAGAAAACTGTTGAGTGAATCGTTTCTAAATATCGAAATCAATTTCCAAATATCGCTGAATTTAAATACAAGGACAAACTCAATGTTTTGAGCATAATTAATATGTGTGCTTTAAACGATCTGCGTCTGCCTGTCGTTCCTGCCAAACCAAACACTGCAAGCTGCCCGTCAGCACAACTAAGCCTCGGCAGACGATCAGAACATGCCAGCGTATATCTGATCTCCAAAGAGAGTGAGTGAAAAGTAGATGCTTTTGAGTGTGTATCGGCAAGCTTTGGGACCACGTCGTAAAATTGCGTCTTGAAAGTTGCCTGTCACCATAAACCACCTGTCAATCATCCTGTCACAGTTAAAGGAGTAGTTCACTTTAAAAAAACCTTTTGCTGATAATTTACTCACCCCCATGTCATCCAAGATGTCCACGTCTTTCTTTCTTCAGTCGAAAAGAAATTAAGGTTTTTGATGAAAACATTCCAGGACTTTTCTCCATATAATGGACTTCAATGGGGACCAAACGGTTCAAGGTACAAATGACAGTTTCAGTGCAGCTTCAAAAAGCTTTAAATGAGAGTTTCAGTGCAGCTTTAAACGACACCAGACGATCTAGGACCCTTGAGTCATGACTCGAAAAAAGATTCGTTCATTTTGATGAACGAATTCGAACAGGAGAGTCACGAACGCGCATCACAGAACATAGCAAGGCGAGCATTTGAGCTTATAAAACTTAAACTTTGTTATTTATTTATTAAATGAGCGAACGTTTCGCTTGATAAGACCCTTATTCATCGTCTGGAATCATTCAAAGCCCTTTGAACAGTTTGCAGTTTGCACTGAAACTATCTTTTGGACCTTGAACCGTTTTGGACCCCATTGAAGTCCATTATACGTACAAAAATTTAGGAATGTTTTCATCAAAAACCTTAATTTCTTGTCGACTTAAGAAAGAAAGACATGGACATCTTGAATGACATGTTGGTGAGTAAAGTTTTTTTAAAAGTGAACTACTCCTTTAAAGACCCAGACAGCAGCAGATTTAGGCTACTGTCACTTTAAGAACTAATGCACGCAAACAAATGTGTTTTTTGCCAACTGTTTTTTCCACTTAAGACATAACCGACTAAGCAAATTCTCGCCAAAACGCGCAGTTTGATATATAGTACAATCCAAAAATCATTGAAACCCAATGTGTGTGTGTGTGTGTAGACATCAGTTAGCATTATGACATCATCTTTCTGTGACAAGTGTATAAAAGCACAGTTGGGGTCTTAAGATGGCTTTCATTAACAAAATGGATGAGACCCATATCTCTAATCAGTTCTGGCAGCTTGAAAACAGTTTGATGACACAAATGAACAAATTCTTTGCACTACACTAGGATGATTTTTCTTTCGCTTCACCAAGCCCCATAAACATTTGCATACTACAATATTCATCTGTCTCTCTCTGTCTCTGTCTCAGCAGAAATGTGATTGTCTTCTGAGTCTGAAAGCAAATTCTCTGGAGCAGAAAGCAAGAGTGTGTCAGTGTTTGAGCGAGAACATCAACACACAGCTTCAGCTGCACGGACGACAGGCGTTCGGCCCATCTCAGCAGGTACAGAACATGTTTCTCCGGACGTTATCAGGCCTCTTATGTTCTTATGAAAAAAAATACTTTTCTTACTTAGTATTTTTGTCTTGTTTCTAGTCAAAATATCAAAAAAAAAAAAATTCTTAAATCAAGATGCATTGACTATATGAGTCTTTTTTTCTGGGAAAAAATAAATCAAAATTAAGTTTGTTTTTGCTTAAAACAAGCAAAATGATCTGCCAATGGATTAAGAAAAATAAACTTGTTTCTGTTTTTATTTTTCTTACCCCATTGGCAGATAATTTTGTTGTTTTTTAATCCAAAAAATCACTTAATTTTGTTTAATTTTTAATTAATTTATTTCCCAGGAAAACAGGTCATAATATCTTATGGTATTTTACGCATCTAGTAAATGCATATTGATTTAAGAAATATTTGATATTTGGACTATTTTCAAGATTTGTAATCACACCATTTTTTCTTTTGTCAAATCAACATAAATAATTTATTTAGTTCATATAACTTAATACTTTGAGTTTCTGATGATTAAATCAATCTCCTTCATTGTATTAACTCAGTTTTCAATCAACTAAAAATTTTAAGGCAACCAGGTTACTTACTTTTTTAACTTAAACCAACAATATTTTTTTACAGTGCAGTAACTCTGAAGTGACATGAGGCGCGCTTGCTGTTGTGACTTTTATTTTGACGGCGCTGAGAACGGCAGAGCCTGAGCAAACAAACAGTGCTCTCCGTGTTCATTAGTGGGAACGATCGGTCATTTCAAAAATAAATAATGAACGAAATGACTCGAAAAAAGATTTGTTTAGTATTTAGTATTATAACTAAGCATTTGTGCTTATAAAACTTAAACTTTGTTATTTATTTTTTAAATGGCTGATCGTTTCGCTAGATAAGACTCTTATTCATCATCTGGTGCCGTTTAAAGCCCTTTGAACAGTTTGCACTGAAACTCTCATTTGGACCTTGAACCGTTTGGTTCCCATTGAAGTCCATTATATGGAGAAAATGCTGGAATGTTTTCACGAAAAACCTTAATTTCTTTTCGACTGAAGAAAGAAAGACATGGACATCTTGGATGACATGGCACCCCCAAGATGTCATGATGTCCATATAATGGACTTCAATGGGAACCAAACGGTTCAAGGTCAAAATGAGCATTTTAGTGCACCTTCAAAGGGCTTTAAACGACACCAGAGGATGAATAAGGGTCTTTTCTAGGACCCTTGAGTCATGACTCGAAAAAAGATTCGTTCATTTTGATGAACGAGTTCGAACAGGAGAGTCACGATTCACGAATGCTTATCACAGGCGAGCATTTGAGCTTATAAAACTTAAACTTTGTTTTTTATTTATTAAATGAGCAAACGTTTCGCTTGATAAGACCCGTATTCATCGTCTGGAATCGTTTAAAGCCCTTTGAACAGTTTGCAGTTTGCACTGAAACTCTCATTTGGACCCCATTGAAGTCCATTATACGTAGAAAAATTTAGGAACGTTTTCATCAAAAACCTAAATTATCAGCAAAATTTTTTTTTGTAAAGTGAACTACTCCTTTAAACATGCTGAATCGGTCGAACTATAGACAACATGAGGAACACACCACAAAAAGTAACCTGACAGACACAGGCACACACACCTGCCTCAAACAGATCAAAACATGCACTTGTTTTCTTCAAAAGTGAACATTTATCGTTAACCATGTTCACATCTCCAAAAAGGGACAGTGGTTAAATCCAAATCTTCTGAAGCAACACTATCACTTTTTTGTGATAAACAGAGCAAAATGAAAGTGGTTCTTGCTGATAAGCTTATGTTGAAACATACTGTACCTACAATCTGGAAAGAGAGTGGGTGAAAGATGATTGGATGAGCGACGCAATCCAGAATGAGATTATCTCCCAGTTTGTTCATGCAAAATTCTTGTGCCACAGCCGGTGACGCCTGAATATGGACTGACAGTTTCGTCTTCTGCAGACGAACTGAATCAACTGAATCAAATTACATCCATAATTGATGAATTTTGACATTGTTACTGAACTGACTGACGCTATTGTCTTCTGTAGAGATCCTTTTAGTTCAAATGAACTTATTTCATAACTGATTCAGTGTTATTGAAATGAAGTGAACCAACACAGCTGACTTAAGTTGAATAATGACACTGTTGTCTTCTCTAGATGTGCTTTACTGTAGAATTGGTCTCATATTTGATTTTTCTGTTTATTACTATGAAGCTGCCTTGAAACCACTGTAAAAAATATTTTCAATATTTGTTATCACAACATATTTTCTTTTGTCAAATCAACTTTATAATAATTTATTTAGTTGAGATAACTTATTATTTTGAGTTTCTGATGGTTAAATTGATCTACTTCATTGTATTAACTCACTTTTTCCAGTTCAATGAACTTAAAATTTTAAGGCAACCCAGGTTACTTACTTTTTTAAGTTAAACCATCAATATTTTTTTTACAGTGTGGCGGTGCGAATGCAACCAGGAACCATTCCTAGGGGAACCATTAGTTCTCAGGGAACCATCCTCGTGGCTAGTTCCCAACTAAGTTCAAGTACCGGTGCGAAGACAGTTATTTCTGTACACGCAGGCGCAGAACGCACATGGCCAGTCGGCTGCAGTCTTGCGGTGTGTTTAAATGCAGATTTTTGGCTTTCGTTACCGCTGGTTCTTTGACATCAGCTTGGTGTGTCAGTGCCTTAAAGGGGTACTGTAAATGATCTTCTGATTGATACCGTATGTCTGTTCTGTGTTGCAGCCAAAATATAGAAATATATGGTTGGAAGTCTGAGATATCTAATATTCCACATAGATTGGAACACAGAATTAGTTCAATAGGCTTTCATTCAGATCTCACACCTGCTATTATTTTTTTCTCTGCTCTCCATTCACATGAAAGAGAAGGTGTGTGTTGATCACGGATGCTTTTATCAGCCTTTGAATCAGCTTTCACTCTTTTTCATTAATTTTTCCTCTCCTCTTTTTCGTTATGCCTCTCTTCACCTTTGTTTCCCATCGTTCTGTCTGTCTGTCTGTTTGTTTGTTCCGGTCGTGTCTTTCACTGCAGCTGTGCCATGTGCCAGATCCGTTTAAATGTCTGTGTGTGTGTGTCTTGGATATGAATTAGGGCCACGGTTCTCAAATTGACCTAAATAGGTCACAAGTTTTGTCATATAGAGTCACAGACAGTGGGGAAAAAGCAATGGCAAAAGTAAATAGAAAAAGGAAGCTAGCCATATAATCTATACCAAATAAACTGACCGATCAATTTTTCAAAAGTGTGGATGAAAAACGTCCCAGACTTTTTGCCATTGACGTCAAAAGGTGTGTGCATCCAATCAAACCGCATCTGTCACTGATCACAGATTATTCACAGTTGTGTCCTCTCAGTCTTTGAAAACTATGCACAAATATACACAATGAGAAAACTCGTGCTACATTTTTACTTTATATTTGTGTTCAACAACAAGAAACATGAAGCACAATCAGCACAGCCTTCGCAGATCCAAGATCTGTCGTAACCCCACTGCCTTTCTTGGTTTATGATGAAGTTCGGGCTGTAAAACCCTGATTTAATCTTGGCTGGAGGGTAGTATTGGTAGGTTTAGGATTAGTTGTGGGGGTGGGGTTATGATTGGGGGCGGGGTTAGGATTAGTTGTGGAGGCCGGGTTAAGATGAGGGGTGGAGTTAGGGTGGGGTTATGATTAGTTGTGGGGGTGTGGTTATGATTGGGGGCGGGGTTAGGATTAGTTGTAGAGGCCGGGTTAAGATGAGGGGTGGAGTTAGGGTGGGGTTAGGATTAGTTGTGGGGGTGGGGTTATGATTGGGGGCGGGGTTAGGATTAGTTGTAGAGGCTGGGTTAAGATGAGGGGTGGAGTTAGGGTGGGGTTAGGATTAGTTGTGGGGGTGGGGTTATGATTGGGGGCGGGGTTAGGATTAGTTGTAGAGGCCAGGTTAAGATGAGGGGTGGAGTTAGGGTGGGGTTAGGATTAGTTGTGGGGGTGGGGTTATGATTGGGGGTGGGGTTAGGATTAGTTGTGGAGGCCGGGTTAAGATGAGGGGTGGAGTTAGGGTGGGGTTAGGATTAGTTGTGGGGGTGTGGTTATGATTGGGGGCAGGGTTAGGATTAGTTGTGGAGGCCGGGTTAAGATGAGGGGTGGAGTTAGGGTGGGGTTAGGATTAAGACTTAGGCTAGTCTCTTTATTCCTGATCACTGGATCTTTGGTAAGTTGTAAGAAACATTATATCGAGTCCAACCTTTAGTTTAAACTGACAATCCTTCATTTTACTCATGTTTTCGCATGTTTCCCCCATTAAACCCAGTCACGCAACTCCGGCTGACGTCAATGCACACCCTCTATAGGTGTGTGAAGCCTGTACTATAGTTTATACATATTTGTGTGATTTAATAAACTCATAGCCAGTATTGAGTCACATTGTGTCAGATATACGTCTGTGTCCGTTTGACATGGTGATGCTCTTGTGCGATATAAGAGGAAATGACGAGGCTTCATGAATCATCATGCACACACACACACACACTGACACCAACTCGAGAGCAGCTGGATCAACGGCCATGTGGCGACTCACGGGAAATGTCATCTAACTGTCATTTCCTTCCATACGTTTCATTTCATTGTGCTGTGTAATGATGCCACTGCTGTGTTTGTGTGTGTGTGTCAACACAGTAAACACACTGCGCTCTGTGCTCTCAGTCATCAGGCCGTCACTCTTTTATTCTTCATTTCCCTCGCTTTTGCAGACAGAAATCAAGAGTAAAATATTGCTGCACTTAAAATGCATTCAACTTACACTGAATGTATACTTTAGGAAATCAGTAATAAATGTTGCAACTCTAACCATTCTAATACTCTTAAAACGAATTTGTTTTTAGAATTTAATTTCTGTTTCAGGCATGCAACAGGTTATGAGATAAGTATTTTATAGGGAAAAGGGGAGGAAAAAGCATGCATGCATGAAACAAGAGAGTAGAAGATGATGTACTGTATATTACAAGACTGTTCCCTTTATAGATGAGTTACTTTAATCTTGGAACGTTATGACTTTATTCATGAAATTATAGTTGAATTATCCTAAAACAACACAAAGTACACAACAAATGGCAAAAGCAGCTAAAATTGCTAACAAATTCCAGTTTTTTAGTTTAGTTTTTATTATTTTAGGCAGTGATTTTTCATTTCCCCGCTTTTTCTAATTTGTTGGCGTGTGCGTATTATTTCAGCTTTTATTTTCCTTAGAGATGGTTATCAATAACTTAAAACATAACTTTTGTTTTATGCTGTTATATGTTAATGCGTTTACCCAACTGGACCATATTGAGATTAAGAGTTACTTTCAGTTCTGTGTGATTGATCCGGACATTTGCACCAACACCAAGTTGTCTGTGGTCAACACACTAGTTTAATTGATCTAAAGGGACGCAAATGTCTTTTTTCATATTGATTTTATTGTAATATAGTCATTTGAGTGGTCATAATTGCATACACTCTTAGAAGAAATGGTTTTAGAACTGCTTCATATATGGATGGAATTTTTTTTTGGTAAAAGGTTCTATTGGCCAAGTATGGAACCCAGGGTTCTATATAGAACCCAGAGGAACACTTTTATTTAAGAGTGTATAGAACCTTTTAGGGGTTCCAATTCCAAATATGTATGCATAATTGCATACACTCTTAGAAGAAATGGTTCTATTTAGAACCAGAAATGGTTCCATCCCCCGCTTCATATATGGAACTCCAAATTTTTTTTGGTAAAAGGTTCTATTGGCCAAGTATGGAACCCAGGGTTCTATATAGAACCCAGAGGAACACTTTTTTTTAAGAGTGTATAGAACCTTTTAGGGGTTCCAATTCCAAATATGTATGCATAATTGCATACACTCTTAGAAGAAATGGTTCTATTTAGAACCAGAAATGGTTCCATCCCCCGCTTCATATATGGAAAACCATTTTTTTTTTTGGTAAAAGGTTCTATTGGCCAAGTTTGGAACCCCAGGGTTCTATATAGAAGTTATTTAAGAGTGTATAGAACCTTTTAGGGTTTCAAATATGTAGCGCTGATAGAACCTTTTAAGGTTCTATATAGAACCTTTTTTTCTAAGAGTGTAGAAAACAATGCAAGACATGTTTCAGATCACCGGAGGTGCTGTAAGAATTGTACACAGCATTGCCAGTTACTTCTTACTAAGTATTGTACTGCACATCCTTGGATGTCTTTGGGAAAAGCTCTTAGACTATAACTGAGTTGATCTTTTTATATAATGAGTATGTGTTATTTGGCTGCCTCTTCCAAGGCAAGGATATCACATGATGGACAATGATGTCCTGAACTTAATTTAACACAGCGGTTCCCTGTCCTCTCCACGCATGCCTCTTTGACCTCTGTGATGAATTCAGATAATGCCTCGGTCTCTGCAGAGAGCAACACAATGGACATGCATGTTGACTTTTTGCTCAAAATCTGTCCAGAAGTACACTCTTAGAAAAAAAGGGTTCATTGGCTTTCTTTACTCAACTCCAATATTGTGGGCAATATCAGCCGTTAGAGTGTGCATCGACATTCGGGTGTCTTTGAAACACTCATTTCAACATTTTGCGATTTGGGACGTACTAATTCTATTTCCTAATATTTAGGAACGATATTTTTGGTATTTGATCATATTTAATATTATTGATATTTGATAATATTTTTGGAACGATGGTTTCGGGAAACACAGATGATAACGACTGAGCTTGCGATGCTTTCGGGACACACCCCCCTGAGCGTTACTGACAGACTGGGAAGAGAGGAGCTGCAACAAAAGAGAATATGGGAAAAATATATTTTTTTGAACATTCAAGCATGAAAACCTATTCTAGCAGAATCCACAAACAAAATCAAGAGTTTGAATATGGTCTCTTTAATGTTTAATGTGTGCTTTTGTGTTTAATGAAGCACAACAGTCTCTGAACAGCAGCATGAGGTCATGAGTTATTCATAACCACGCTGTAGTGTTTTCGATGTGTGATGTCCCACGGTTGACACGAGGAGTTTAATGTCCAGGGATTATAGAAACATTGTTTTCTGCCGTCGTTGCTCTGACACTCCTGGAAGAGGCTAAAAATAACCCGGACCGCTCAACGGTTCTTGCGTCATACTGGACACTCAGGGACTATCTTTACCTCACACTGGAGCACGTGCACACACACACACACGCATGCACACCTACTGTCCATCATTAGTGTGTGTGTGATAAGATGAGTCAAAGCAGCTTGTGAGCAGATAGAAATGTTTGTTTACGTTATTATCAGAAAAAAAAAAGTATCAGTGCTCAAATAAAGAAAAATATAGCATTAAACAAATATTGGTAACTCTTTATAATACACTCTAAAAAAATGCTGGGTTGTTTTAACCCAATTTTGGGTCAAATATGGACAAACCCAGCCATTGGGTTACATTTTTAAATTACATTTTTTAACCCAATGTTTGAGTTTGTCCATATTTGACCCAAAATTGGGTTAAAACAACCCAGCATTTTTAAGAGTGTAATTATACTGTAATAAAGTACTGTAATAAAGTATTTAATTCATTCATACACTCTAAAAAATGCTGGGTTGTTTTAACCCAACTATGGGTCAAATATGGACTAACCCAGCCGTTGGGTTAAATTTTTACATTACATTTTTAACCCAACATTTCGGGTTTGTCCATATTTGACCCAAAATTGGGTTAAAACAACCCAGCATGTTGTCTCTACACTGTTAAAATATTTATAGCCTATATACTGTGGCCATGTCAGTTCTTTATTCATTGTCACTGTAATCAAATTATTACTGTTTAATTATCTCTGTAAAAAGTTAGATAGTGTACTAACTTATTAACCTAGATAGTTCTCACATTCTCACATAAAATCATTATTTCTTTGGAAAGTCCTCATAAAACCTTGAAACCCTATGTGTGTGTGTGTGTGTGTGTGTGTGTGTGTGTTTTGTGTTTGTAAACATAAATAACACTGAATTTAAATGCAATTAATGTCCAATAAAGGTTGGTTTAAAGCACTTAATTAACATATTTTTTTTAATTTCCCATGACCTAATTTAAAGCGAAGACTATTTACTTCTAATAACAATCAACTATTATTTTACTACTGTTTTAAATACTGTTTACCATTTTTATGGTTAATAAGTTGTCTACAAAGCATATAAGCAAACTATTTTTATGAGCTAATCAAATAATAATTATTTTAACTACTGTACTGTGACGATGCATGAAAAACTTGCTCTTTGAATATAGCCTATTAATAATTTAACAGTGCACTCTAAAAAATGCTGGGTTATTTCAACCCAAATTTGGGTCAAATATGGACAAACCCAAATATTGGGTTAAAAAATTGGGAAAAGTGAAAGTTGAAGTTGGGTTAAAATTTTAAATGACATTTTTTAACCCAACATCTGGATTTGTCCATATTTGACCCAAAGTTGGGTTAAAACAACCTAGCATTTTTAGAGTGTATACTTTTTTTTTTATATAAAGTGTTACCCAAATATTATTTGAAAATAATTCTTCAACATTATTTTGTGGATTTTGTATGTAAATATTTATACACATTTATACACATTATTTTTAATTGATTCGCCGCTTTATTGTCGGTTTTACGTGCAATATCACAGTTTTATACAGTTTCAGAAGTTTACATATCCCTTGCAGAATCTAAAGCAAAATGTATTTTTTTCTTTATAAAATAAGAGGTATCATAAAATGGCATGTTATTTTTTATTTAGTACTGCTCTCCTGAAAAAGCTAATTCACATAATAGATGTCGACATATAGTTGAAAATAATAGCAGAATTTATAAAAATAGCCCTGTTCATACAGTTAGTTGACATACCCTAGAATTATAAAACTGTGTGTCTTGGATGACCCTTGGATGTGTGTCTCTGTCCCACATTTGCCCTGATGTTCTTCAGACTAATCCTCCACATCTTCTGCATATTTGAACCCTTTCCAGCAGTGACAGATCCATCTTTTCACACTGAGGACACTCGAGGGACTCAAACAAAACTATCACAAAAGCTGCAAACTGATTCACTGATGCCCAAGAAAGAAACACAATGCATTCATTTCATGCTTGAATGTTTAAAAAACATTTTTTCGCTCTTAGAAGACCAAAAAAAGTCAAATTTACCCTGAGCTTGGTGTATGGTGATGAAGAGCCATCAATGCTCTTCTTATAGTTTTAACAAATGCCACAATTAAGACTATATGGCACTTTTTTACAAGGGGAAGTACAAAATATTAAAGGGATAGTTCACATATTAAAGGGTTAGTAATCACATCTTGTTCCAAACCAGGGGTGTGTGTCCCGAAAGCATCGGTCGCAAGCTCCGTCGTTATCATCAGTTCAACGAGTCAGCGTTTCCCGAAACCATCGTTCCAACGAACATTCACAAACAACATCGTAGAGTTGTGTGTGTGAGCAACAGATGTCGATCTGCAATTAGAAGAAGAGTTTCTAGTTTTCATGACATGTGGACTCAATCAGCAATCTGGCATTCAGTAAAATCTATATATTTTTTTTTTAAATACATACAAATGTCTTTTAGTTTGTTAGATTTAAAGCGTCGTGCACATGTGTGAACGAGCTCTAGTGCGTAAGAACCAAGCGGCAACATTCTAATCTGAAAGATGAAGCCTATCCGGAAGTGCGAAAAACTGCAATACATCAAAAATCCACTAGAGGCCGGTCCCAAAAGGGAACAAATGTCAATAGACTTCATGTTAAAATGTCTGTTTTCACAGAATAAATTCATGTTTACAGGTTCAGATTGCCTGACAACTGTGAAGGGGGTGAATTTTTTTCTAACTCGTTAGTTTAGATCGTATTGAGTTATAAAATTTATGACAGATAAGGGCGGTTAACTTTGATTGACAGCTGATGACGGGCTGCGCCGAGTGGAATTTGACGTCTCGGCCATGATCTGACACAACACATCACACCAGCTCTGTATCCTTTCTGAACTTTTGTATTTTGTATTTCCCAAGATTTTCCAAGATGTCGTCGCCCATACCCCCTATAAACATCAAACCCGTTCTTCAGAAAGTCTATAGGTGATGTCACAGACGCTTTGTCCATATTTTTTACAGTCTATGGTCAGAACGAGACTTATTGAATCTGGAAATAAAGTGAAATAACTGAGAAAAATGAGAAATATTCCTCAGATGCATGTCTGTCATTTATATCAAAACATCTAGCATTCATTCGATCTCAAACAGCGTGGTTGAACGACCACTTTACGTCAATATGGTTTGGGGAAACAGTCGTGATAGCTAGATGATTTCTTGAAGGATGCATCTACTATAGTAGTTAAGGCGTTAAAATTACAGCGTTGTACTGAAACACACACCCCTGAGAGTTTCTTTCTTGTGTCGTACACAAAAGCAGATATTTCTACCCTATCTCACGACCAATTCGTACGAATGATTCAAAAGTGGCTAATTCGTACTAATTCATACGACCTCACTCGTACAAATTTGTACGATTTGTCTAAACCCACGTGACGGTTATGTTTAGGGGCGGGGTCAGGGGTAGGTCATTCGTACGAATTCATACGAATTGGCTAATTCGTAAAATATGTACGATTTAGCTAAATCGTACTAATTCGTATGAGTGAGGTCGTACAAATTGTTACGAATTAGCCACCTCGTAAAATTCGTACGAATTCCCGTGAGATTGGGTTGGATATTTTGAAGAATGCTAGTAACCAAATAGTCAACCAACCCATTGACTTCCATAAATTATGGACCATAATACTATGGAACTATAGAAGTCAGGGGTGCGTTTCCCGTACAACTATGTAGTTCGCTGCTTCACTATCAAACACGGTTCTATTTAGAACCAGAAATGGTTCCATCCCCCGCTTCATATATGGAACTCCAAAATGGTTCTATAAAGAGCCATTTTTTTTTGGTAAAAGGTTCTATTGGCCAAGTATGGAACCCCAGGGTTCTATATAGAATCCAGAGGAACCCTTTTTTTAAGAGTGTATAGAACCTTTTAGGGGTTCCAAATACGTAGCTCTGATAGAACCTTTTAAGGTTCTATATAGAACCTTTTCTTCTAAGAGTGTAGCACGATGCATCGTTGGAGAAATCAACTAGCTAGTCACGACTGTTTCCCGAAACCCAGTCGCAAAGTATCGTTCAACCACGTTGGTTTCGCACGTAGTGGAGTAATGACTACTTTTAATGAAACGGTTTGATATCCAATTAACGCTAGATTTTTTAAATATATATTACAGACATGTCATCTGAGGACTATTTCTAATTGTTATTTTGCTTTATTACCAGACTCAATATTTGGCTCGTTCTTACTAGTAGCTAGAGCACGTTCACACATGCGCACTCTTCAAAATCATTTGACTTAAAAGACTTAAATTACATTTGTATGTATTCTAAATAAAAGGCAACGGTTGTACTGAATGTCATCTTGCTTATTTTGCTCACGATTAGGATTTATAAACGTCCAAATGTGATGTAATATAGAAACGATGCCTCTAGCCACAGGTCGAGAGTATCGTTCAAACCACACAACTTTGCGATGCTGTTTGCGAATGTTCGTTGGAACGATGGTTTCGGGAAACACCGACTCGTTGAACTATGCGAACGACGAAACTTGCGACCATAGTTGGCTAACGATGCTTTCGGGAAACGCACCCCAGATTGGTTATTGACATTCTTCAAAATATCTTCTTTTGTGTACGACAGAAGACGGAAACTCGTACAGGTTAGGCATAATATGAGGGTGAATAATTAATGACATCATTTTCATTTTTGGGTTCAGCTTTAGGCTCCGTTTTCACGATGGGAAAACGCAGATATTTCTCTCTCATTTACACGAAAACGCCGTTTTTATCACTGAAAACGATTATTTCTAAAAACTCCGGCCAAAGTGGACATTTTATTTTATTTTATTTGTTGTCGTGTGAACTGGGAGAAACGGCGTTTTAGGTTCTCTCGTGTCGTTTCTGAGGATTCTGATTGGCTTGAATGGCTTTATCCTTTAACCCCTACACTGCCGCCAATAGGTTTGGCATAGTTATGACAGCGTATTTATGCGGATGTGTAAAGTTAAACGATGTTATTTTTGAAAACGGAGAGGGGGAATATATTCGTTTTGCTAAATACCCGGCTTTGTGTAAACGTGGCCTTAAAGTCCGGACCTTCATGAATTATGGACCAAGCTCATTTGATATATATATATAAAAATAAAAATAATAATAAAAAATAAAATAAATAAAAAAACGTACAAGATTTAAACTGGATACTCAGCCTGGATCTTGTTTTGTTGTCTTTAAAGAGAGGAGAATAACGATTTATAACTTAAATGTTACGTCACTCCTGCACGACAGATATGTTTTATGCTAATGGATCTGCTGACAGTCTCATTTATTGCTTTCTGACGAATGCATTTATTTCAGCCGCGGGTTTGATAATGAGACCGATGTGCAACTGACAAGTTTGTAACTCGGTCAAGTCTCCCCAAATTGCGAATGGGTTTAACTCTGTGATGAATGTGACGTCTCGGATTTAACCGATTGTTGGAGGACTGAAGGTTTCGCACGACGTTGCATTGGTCATTATTGCTGAATAGTCTGTCCGGAGAATAATGTGTAGCATAAAACCTTACGTCAACACAACGTATGGCTTGCCTCAGTAATGACCTCTCAAAAATAAAACAACTTGCTGTTTTTATGCACCAGGGCCATGAATACCTGTGTGTGTGTGTGTGTGTGTGAGACAGATCTGCTGGCGTATGACATGTGCCTGTTTCTTTTGCGAGGTTTTGATTCACGACTCGGCCGCTTCTAAAAATAACACCAAGCAGTGCGGGACAGTGGCCTGTCTCGAGAGAGAGAGAGAGAGAGAGAGAGAGAGAGAGAGAAAGGAGGACTGCACACATCCTCTCTCTCTCTCTCTCTCTCTCTCTCTCTCTCTCTCTCTCTCTCTTTCACTCTCTCTCTCTCTCTCTAGTCATTTTGTTCAGCAGCACAGTCGCGCCTCAGAGCAGCCGCTAACACACACACACACACACACACATATACACACACATACACACATTCAGTCTGCAGCAAATGTAATAAACCGTGGAGAGAGAGAGAGAAACAGGTAGAACAAACCAGACACAAAAAGGGGAACTTGCGTTTGTAGACAGAAGTACGGAAGGAGGCGTTTGCAGGACGGGACTGAGGATCAGCACATGTGAGAGAGCGGACAGATGCCTGTATTCAAGGTACACTACACCTAACTGTGTGTGTGTGTGTGTGTGTGTGTGACCGGGAAGACGGGAATACCTTACCATGTTATTTTATCAGTTTTTATCAGTTTCATTGACATTTATGTGCAGTTTCACTGAATATCACAATGAGTTTACATTAAAATATGTGGTCGCTTGACATTTAATGCAAGTTTCAGTAATTATTTTAGATGTTTAGTTCAAGCTAGTTTCTTTTGAATCCTTTTTAAGGTTTTCTGATGCATATTTTGTTTTATGCTTCATGACAGTACAGCCTACGTATATTTTGTGTATATTATTTTGGATTTATTTCCTTTTTACACTCTAAACAATGCTTGGTTGGATAAACCCAATGTAACCCAACTTTAATTTTCAACTAATTGCATTTTTAACCCAACATTTGGGTTTGTCCATATTTTACCCAACTTTGGGTTCAAACAACCTAGTATTTTTTAGAGTGTAGGAGGCCATATTTTTATGATGAGTGATGATCACCATGTATGAAATGTTTAACATGCTCATATTTTATGTCCGTGTCGTGTGTGTGCGTGTTTTATTGGTTATGAATGGCGTCTGCTGAGATAAGCACGTGAAAAATTGTTAAATAAAGTTTCTTGCTCTAGTTTTCACAGACAGCAGATCATACGCTGAGAGAGGTGACTTATGTGATGATAGATTGCTTTATGAGCTTTATATGACCGGGCAGTCGCTGACTTGCACATTTCCCACAATGCTCATGGAGGCGAGGTGAACTGTAACTGTACGAGACAGACGTGAATGTAAATGTGCAGGAAACTAAGAAAGCGCGAGGACATTTCTCAACAACTCATTGGTCTTAAACACTTCCTGCTATTGTGGTGTTTGAGACCAATGCTAGTTTCATCATTCATCTTGTAGGCCTTTCAAACTATATTCTGTGAAACACTGCTCTTTTCCATACAAAGAAAGTGCTATAAAAGTACTCTATGACTGGTGTTATATATTTGAAGCCGTTCAGTAGTTGTTGTGCACTGTAAAATTGAATATGCTTTATCTAATCAAAAAAATTGTGGCAACAGATTACAAGCAATATTATTAATTAAATTGAACAAATTAGAATTGAGTAATAATTAATCAAATTAATTCCTTAAAAATTAACCATTTAATATGAGTAAAACTTACAACAACTAAAAAAACATAAATTGAAGTCACCATTATGGTGATCGGTGTTTGTTTTAAAATGTGTTGTTTTTAAAGGTGTCTTCAATGTTGGCAATATAAAATAAAGAGTTCTTAATTAATTTTTGTTAAAATTGTTAAACTTTACTCATTTTAAATTGTTAACTTTTAAGGAATAATTTGATTAATTATTACTCAATTCTAATTTTTTAAATTTAATTAATAATAATCTGCTGCCACAATTCTATTGATTAGATAAAGCATATTCATTTTTACAGTGTGTGAGCAACAAACCCACAAAATAATCCTGTAAACTACAGGTCGCCAGCATCATGCCGTAATTATACGGTGCGTTACTGTTTTTGTGTTAGAGCATATAGCTGTTAAATTAAAGTTTTATAGCTGACAATACACTGTAAAAATGAATATGCTTTATCTAATCAATAAAATTGTGGGAACAGATTACAAGCAATATTATTTATTAAGTTGAACAAATTAGAATTGAGTAATAGTTAATCAAATTAATATTCTAATTAATTCTAATTTGTACAATTTAATTAATAATACTGCTTGTAATATGTTGCCACAATTTTATTGATTAGATAAAGCATATTATTTTTTTTCAGTGTACAGTATTTAGCTGTTAATTTCAAAAACGGCAAGACACTGTATTTTTACAGTATAATGCTGGCAACCAAAGCTGCCAGTATTTTACCGTTTTTTTACAGGATTATTTTTTTTACAGTGATAATTAAGTCCCTACTGATTAAAAATCTTCCCTTTCATTGCTTGCACACAAGATGCCGTGTGTCAAGATGCATGTCATGCAAGGTTTCACGCCAGTGTTAAGACAGTCATGGCAGTGATGTCAAATATGGCGTGACATGTCCTGTTGCAATGTACACAATGACACATTACATTTAAGAGCAGCTTGTGTTGCTTTTTTGTCATTTCAGTTGTTGCACGTAGAATTTTTACTTATTTATTTCACATAATCAGTTTCTTATTTCACACAAGGAGGAACCATAAAGGTGCAAAGTAACAGAGATATGAGGGGAAATGGTAAAATGATTAAAGTAAAAATAAAACACTCACGTACCAACACCTTAGACACAGTTGTGCACCATTCATAATACAGAAAATATTGTCACACTTTAATTTTGTCTAAAAAAAAACCCCTCCTAATTACTGTTTATTATGTAGTTGTTAAGTTTACTGTATGTACTTGGCAGGATTAAGAGATGTTGAATGTGGATGTGGTCATGCAAAGTAAAGCATTAATATGTGGGTACTAGTGTAATAAACAGCCAATATCGTGGTAATATGCAAGGTAATAAGCAACTAGTGTGAGAATTGGACCCTAAACTAATATAAAGTGTTAAAGAAACGTCAATTCCAGTTCTGTCCCTAATTTGAACCAAACCATTTGAGTTTAAGCAAATAAATAAACAAACAAATAAATATATATTTTCATTTTCACATGGGATATTTCTAACAGTGGATGATAATCAGTGTTTTAAATGCCATTGTTTTACCAAAATTGCATATTTAAGTTTTTTCCTTGAAAAAATGTCTTAAAAATATCTTGAATGTAACTTGACACCCTTGCCTCATTTAGTATGCGCAGGTCTATGAATATGCAAATGAGCCCAGCCTCCACTCACTCACTCCACTGGTTGACAATCACACGTTGATCTGATTGGTTACAAGGTCGTTTGTGACGTCAGAAACACCAGCGATTTCAAACCGTGTTTTTGTCTTTTGTTTTATACTCAGCAATGCTGTCGACTTATGAATTTACACAGTTTGTCTTAAAGCGTATTAAAAACACCACACAGACGTAAACAACATTAAAGCTGGATTTTCACCACACGGGGACAATACATTTATTTTTAATGCCCTTTATTTATTTATTTCATTTCAAAGTATGCTCTAATTTACTCAAAATATTGTATATTCAGTAGGCCACATTTTTATGCGAATATATATTTTTTTAAAAATTACTTCAAAACAATATGGTGGATTTGAACAGAAGACATTAAAGAGTAACTAAACACTAAACCAACTTTTTTTTTGTTAACGATCTGTAAGAATGGATCTTTATTAATACCAGTCATTGATTCGAGTAACTTTTTTTGACAATTTGTTCATAAAGTGTTTTATTTCTACAATATATGGTGTAAAAACGTCTCAGTGCTGCCCTCTTCAGGTTGAACGGTGGCTACTGCAGTTGAATTTTCCTATTGGATGTTCCACACTTTCAGCTCACCACGCGAGCTACGCCCTTGGCAGTATAAAAACCATCCTGTGTCGTCAAAACCACTGTATCGAGTCAGGAATTTGAATTGTGAGTATTGAAAACATCTATTTCGTCCCCTCTATCTCCGCTGGGCCCCGCCCACTTTTTCAGCATTTTCAAATATTGCCAGTGGGTGGAGTCAGGCTCTAGTTACCCTTTAACCGGAGATTTTCACGTCAAAGAAGGCGGAGCCTCAGAGCCACGCCCACCTATTACATCATCACCACTGATTATGGTAGTTTAAAGGGACACCAGTTGAAGCTAAATTTCCTTGAAAGTTTGTATTGTTAATCTGTTTCGAACTCTCAATACGAACTGCAGGCTGTGGTGGCCAATTCTATTCAAATTCCAATTTATTCGCTTAAAATCATAATAAGTCCACTAGAACAGAGGAGTCAAAAACATCCCGTCTATAATATATGTGACACCTTTTCTTATGATCACAGTGTATATAATTTTTTTGTTTTTAAGAGAGGATTTATAGATTTGCATGCTTTACTTTGCTTTATTTTTTAGGAGCATTTCAACTAGTTTGTGCTTGTTTACCATTCCTAAGTTTCTGCTTTTCAGGCCATTTTGAGCAGCGCAAACAGAGCAGATAGGGCTACTGTGTGTGTGGTGGACGTTAATGAGTGTGTGTTCAGTCGGACATAGAAGTCCAGCCAAGTGGCATGATGTCTTGAGTGAGGCTAGGGTGAGCGATCTGCGGTTAATGGTGTGTTTGTGAAAGACTCTCTCTCTCTCTCTCTCTCTCTCTCTTTTCCTTCCACTCATGATGTGTTTATGTGAAGAGGGTGTCGCCTGTCCAACCACCAGATTCTTCCTGTCTCTCTTCTTTCTTGCACTTCTTGTGATCTTGCAGAAGAAACCTGAATCTGCATGTAGTCTAAACTGGTCTGACACACACACACACACACACACACACACACACAAACTGATGCACATGTGACCAGGGTCTGATTCTCGTGTCTTGGCTGTGCGTTCGCTCTGATGGTGAGTGTGTTGATGGTGCGCTTTACTTCTTTACTTGTGTTTCCGAGTAAGTACCTTTTATTCCTTGTTTGAGAGTAAAATGCTTTTGGTCTTTTAAATCTCGGGAGGCAACAACTTTGTCTTGGCCAGGAGGCCGGATATAGAACTATATAAAATATAAATGTGCTGTTGAAAGTATTGAGTTTGTATTAAGATCTCTGTCTTCTGTCAGGCTCTTGGCCAATCTGAGCACAGTTTGAGACATTACGATCTGTTCTGACACATGTGAGATACTGCACTCTCAGAAAAAAAAGGTACAAAAGTTGTCACTGGGGCTGTACCTTTTCAAATGGTACCTTTTCGTTTCAAAAATATACATATTAGCACCTAAAATGTACATATCAGCACCTAAAATGTACATATTAGCACCTAAAATGTACATATCAACACCTAAAATGTACATATCAGCACCTAAAATGTACATATCAACACCTAAAATGTACATATTAGCACCTAAAATGCACATATTATGACCTACAGTAAAATGGACATATTAGCTCCTGAAATGTACATATTAACATTTAAAAATATACATATTAGCACCTAAAATGTACATATTAGTACCTAAAATGTACATATTAGTACCTAAAATGTACTTATTAGCACCTAAATGTGCATATTAACACCTAAAATGTACATATTAGCACCTAAAATATACATATTTGCACCTAAAATGTAAATATTAACACCTAAAATGGACAAAAGTTTACCTTTTGAAAAGGTACAGCCCCAGTGACAGCTTTTGTACCTTTTTTTCTGAGAGGGTGGGGTCTTTTTGTCAAGTGTAAAAGATGCAGAAAACTTGAGCAAGTCTCTTTAATTTCATTGCTGTCTAAGAGCAACCACTGTGAAGTAATAATTATGTGCTTATTTTGCTTAGGACAATCTTTTAAAGATCGGCAGTATTTGTAGGTCACTAATGAAGTCAAAATAAGTGCGTGGCATTTGACCATGTGAGCTTATAAAACTTAAACTTTGTTATTTATTTATTAAATGAGCGATTGTTTCGCTTGATAAGACCCTTATTCATCGTCTGCATTTCTATTTTGTTTTAGTTGTTCTTGTTGCTTTTCTGCAACAGATGAATAAAAATCTATTGGTTTTTATGTTTTATTCATAGATATTTTTTAGTTTTCGGGAGTCCTGCGAATCGTTTTATGCTCCCTCAACCCATCCCTCTTATGATATCATCACCCAGTTACTGTAAAAAACCATGCTATCTTTGAAGAAACCCCAATAAATGTTATTTTAATGCATTTTAAGACAGACATTAAATATATACATATTGAGCACTTTAATTTACACATTAATTGGTTGTGGTGGTTAACTTGCAATTTACACTTTAAGTTGTCACATTCTTACAGGCTCCACAGATAGAAAAAGTTGAGAATATTTATGAATTAGAGATCATTGCTTATTTAGACATAGATTGGTTATCTTAGCAGCATCAAAAACACAATGGCTAGTCAAACTGGGAATAAATTATATACAGCTAAGAACGTTCCTCGTCAATGAAGTGCTCAATGAAAACCCCTGAAGCTGTCTACACTGAAAATGTAATGCTGCAATCAACACTTTTCAAATTTCACTTTAATTGTGATAATTATCGATTAAGTATAATTTTTCATAGGGGAATTTTGGGGGCAGTTTCATGACATTTTTGATTTCTGAGCCTGATCCGCATTGATCTCACGCATGACCCCTGATAAACTTGGTATCAATATAATCTCCAATATGTTACTTGACAGCTTAGTGTTTTAATGCAAAACTTCCTTTAGGCCTAAAAAAACAACACATAATTCAAACTAAACCTGTACAAAATCATACTAAAATAATGAACACTGTACATGTCAACACTGCAATACAACGAGCCCTGCTATAAGAACCAGACGAATCCATGCAGTTAAAGAGATAATTCCCTTTTGTGAATTCTATTTACTGCAGCATGAGAAAGTATGGAGTCCCCCTAGGGTCATGCAGTAGCAGAAGTTTTCCCAATAATCTGTGCCTTGAGCTCAGCGCTCTTTGCTTATGAACTGCACTCATGCATTTGTGTAAGTTCTTACATTATAACAATTTGTGTTCGCAAATTTTGTCTGTATACTATGGAAGCTTGTTTCCGCCATAGAATGAAAAATAAAAAATGTAATTGCGCCTTTTTATCTCACAATTCTGTCTTTATTTCTCAGAATTCTGACTTTATATCTCGCAATTCTGACTTTATATCTCGCAATTCTGACTTTATATCTCACAATTCTGTCTTTATTTCTCAGAATTCTGATTTTATATCTCGCAATTCTGACTTTATATCACACAATTCTGACTTTATATCTCACAATTCTGACTTTATATCTCGCAATTCTGACTTTATATCTCGCAATTCTGACTTTATATCTCGCAATTCTGACTTTATATCTCGCAATTCTGACTTTATATCACGATATTCTGACTTTATATCTCGTAATTCTGACTATATATCTCTCAATTCTGACTTTATATCACGATATTCTGACTTTATATCTCGTAATTCTGACTATATATCTCTCAATTCTGACTTTATATCACGATATTCTGACTTTATATCTCGCAATTCTGACTTTATATCACGATATTCTGACTTTATATCACGCAATTCTGACTTTATATCTCACAATTCTGACTTTATATCACGCAATTCAGACTTTATATCTCGCAATTCTGACTTTATATCTCGCAATTCTGACTTTATATCTCATAATTCTGACTTTATATCTCACAATTCTGACTTTATATCTCGCAATTCTGACTTTATATCACGCAATTCTGACTTTATATCTCGCAATTCTGACTTTATATCACGTAATTCTGACTTTATATCTCGCAATTCTGACTTTATATCTCGCAATTCTGACTTTATATCACATAATTCTGACTTTATATCTCGCAATTCTGACTTTATAACACGCAATTCTGACTTTATATCTCTCAATTCTGACTTTATATCTCTCAATTCTGACTTTATATCTCGCAATTCTGACTTTATATCTCGCAATTCTGACTTTATATCTCGCAATTCTGACTTTATATCTCGCAATTCTGACTTTATATCTCGCAATTCTGACTTTATATCACGCAATTCTGACTTTATATCTCGCAATTCTGACTTTATATCTCGCAATTCTGACTTTAACACGCAATTCTGACTTTATATCTCTCAATTCTGACTTTATATCTTGCAATTCTGACTTTATATCTCGCTGACTTTATAACATGAAATCGTGTGATAAAAAGTTGCAATTCTTTTTTTCTTGTACTTGCCGAGTTTGCCAGCATTTATCTTTTTTTCACTCTTGTCGCGGTCGTCCCTCGAGGAAACGTCATTAATGCAGGGGTATTGTTGTCAGAGCTCAAATAATGTTAAATATTTTTCACATTCAGTATGTCACTCTAGGGAGGCTCAGTACATTTTTATTACGTGGATCTCAATCAGTCATGACACAACATGACTCGCCTATGGGTTGCAACATTTCACTTCTCTTCTTTTATTTAGCAACATAACCCTGTTTGTTTGTGTGAGATTGAGCACGAGGGATGAAGAAAACGAGGCTTCCCTGCGGCGGCCATGTTAATGATTGCAACGGGCGTCTTTATTGGGCCCAATGTCTTTGTGATGGTTTGTGTGACCTTAATCAAGCATTGTGTGTCCCTGACCTTCAGTGTGTGATTAATCTCGCCTGCATGCCCTTCTTTCTCTCCCTCAGAGAGTGGAGGAACATATTGGGCCTCCGTAGCAGAAAGATTGTGTCTAATAGCCGTTAAAATGGGAAAGGTTGTTTTCTGTACTCTGTTAAATATTTTATGGCTCTATTTGTGGGCTTGCACAATCTTCTCTGCTTGCTAAACGTGAGACATTTAGCCTGATTCGACTAAAATATATACGATTAAAGTGATTCCTGGCAGCTATTCACGATTACCTCACAGTGGTTGTTTATAGGAGAAAGAAATACTCATAAAGCTGTATTTACTTTATTGAATATGTCGAGGTTAGACTTCCCAGTGTTTGACTTGAGAAATATTACAAATGGGACTTGTTTAAGGTCAACATGAAATCAACCCTAACTATATCTGTGTCCTGCTGGTCTCACACAATGAACTTTTTCTGCCTAAATAAAGTAATGATTACTGTATTTATAACTAGCATATCTCTAGTTACAGTCCCTGCATTGTAAAATGTAAGTTATACTTGCGAGGAGTGAATATTTAGACACAGAGAAAAAGTATCAAACGTATCTTGTGCAGAAAAGTTAGCTTTTCTTTTACACGTGTGTGAAATCCAACAATGTTTAATACAAAAATAAAATATCGGCCGATATATCGGATTTTAAAACCCAAAAATATTTGTATCGGTATCGGCCTTTAAAATCCTTTATTGGCCGGGCTCTAGTGTGAATGATGTGAAATCAAACAATGCCGGGTCACATTATCCATGTATTTTCCGGGATCTCTGTGTAAAAGTAGGAATACTGGCCTTTAGAGGTAATAGCAAAACCCACAAGTGGATCATTGTAATGTGTGATTACTACCCCTTCACACACAAGGATTCATTTTAGAAGAAAAGTTACATATAGCACCTTTAAGTATAAACACACTTAATTTTGATTTTTTTTCCCAGAAAACAAGACTTTATACCTCATGTATGGTCTTATTGTGCTTCCCAAGTAAATCTATCTTGATTTAAGAATGTTTCGATATTTGTACTGGAAAACAAGACAAAAATACTGAGTAATAAGATGCTGTTCCCCTAAAGGCACAACTGTTGCACATTTCTTTTCTGAGAGTGTATTAGTGTCTCAGTATCTTTCTCCATTCCTCTCGTTGGTGTTTTGGTGTGCGAGGCACGTTCCTCTCCATTTGATCTGCTGTTTCTAATGCCGCTGTAAAGACACGTCTCTCCCAATGATTCCCTCGTCCTGTGAGCACGATCGCACCGGGACAGCAGACAATTAACTTCAGCGTCCCATTGATTTATCAATCATCCCCAACATTATTCAGTGGTCGATTCCTGGTGACAGGATCCTTTAAACTCCTGCTTTATCGATGCTCTGTGTTGTGATACTGTGATTACAAGAGATTCATAGTTGGTTCAAATATTTAATCAAGATTTATTTATTTGTTTTAGCTCCTCCGTTCCCTTCCAAGCTCTCAGCATTACTGCATAATCAGCCTATCTATATTGCCGACAAATTGTTTTTGCCTTCAATACGGACATGAAGTCAGTATTGAAGGCAAAAATGTTTGTATGATCATAAAGCTAGTTTACCAAAATATTGATTAGGATGTTGTGGGATCTTATATTATTGATTATTTTATATGCATTTAAGCCAGTTCCTATGTCTGGAAATGTAGGAAATGATCATTTATTTAGATATTTTTGAGCACCTGACCAATTGAACTTGGTTTGTTTTGTTATATGTTTAAATCAAAGTCATTTTTAAGTACAAACTATATTATACTAATTAATGCAACCGTGTTTAGAGATTGAATTATCTATGCTTGGCTAAAGAGATGGGTTTAGGTGGAAAAAGTAAGAAAAAAAGTCTACTCTGCATTTTTTGATATCATAAGCATTAATAACTGGCCAGAAATTTGCAACTGTGACAGAATATACAGTAGTGTGATGTTAAACGTGAGGTTTGAGTCACTACAGAAGACTCGTTCGTGTGCATTACTTTTACAATGTTTTTATGCTACTTTTGAAGCTTGAAAATGTTGATTGCATTGATATTTTAAATAAAAGGACGCAAATTATGAGAGAATATCACAAAATAGCATTTTTGGTTCTGAAAATGAATTAAAGATTTATAAGACTGAGAGTGAATAAATGATGACAGTATTTCTATTTTGGGGTGAACTATCCCTTTTAAAGACGTATGTTTTGTGCAAAGGATTATTAGGAACACCTGTTCAATTTCTCATTAATGCAATTATCTAATCAACCAATCACATGACAGTTGCTTCAATGCATTTAGGGGTCAAGACCATCTCCTGAACTCCAAACTGAATGTCAGAATGGGAAAGAAAGGGGATTTAAGCAACAACATTGGCAGAAATCAAGCACAGCTTTAGGCTGTCAAACACAGTCAGCTGACGTTCAGATGATCATGACGTCTATCAACACAGTTCAGACACATATCCTCGCATCTTTAACCTCAAAATCTCTCTTTAATGTCGTCCTGAATACAAAACCAACATATTGTAACTGTCTGAGATTCAAGTCATCTTCTTAATTTCCTTGCATGGCACGTGCTGGACTCAAACATGTGAAAATGCACTATAAACCAATATTTTTTTTTAAAATATAGGATTGTATAATATATCGAGTGCTTGAAAAAAAAGACGTGTGGTCTGTTGGGCTTGAAGCAATTAACACAAAACATTTTCAGTTCTTAAGCAGTTTATATTCTGTACTTAATATTGTATTTTTGTTTAACACAAATTTTAATCAAACAATTATTGGAGTATTCCCCACGGTGCCACCGCAGACCCCAGGAAAATATCACAAAGCGGAACATATTAATGGTCCTAAAAATAGCTATCGTGTTCCTTAAGGAAAATCAATTAGCTTTTTTTTTGTCTTTCTCTTGCGTTTGATTTTTGAATGACAGATTCTTGACAGGTTTCCTGAGATTCATCTATTTAGTTTATTTGCTAAAATATCTTTGAAAGGTTTAATGGCAGCCTTGCAAAGTCACTGTGCTGATAAACATGTTTCCGGTGGACTGATAAAAGCCGCTGCACTCATGGAAATTGTACAAAGATGGCTAATTGTACTGGAGATTGCCATTTTGAGAAAGCTTTCGATATTTCTTGTGCAGTGTGCATCATGCTGTACTTTAATGGTTTGAGAATGTGACTCTATGTGAGTAATGGAAAATGATAAAGGCAAAGTTGCCATAGTTTCATCCATTGCTAATCACTCATTAAAAAACCATCCTCCAGGTAATGGAGTTTTTATGAAATAATTATTAGGTATTAATTTTGTCTGGGATTCTTTTTCTGTAAGTTACATTAGTTGAGAGTCTTTGAGATGTTGGAGGCATCCAGTCAGTTATTTTAGTATCATACTATTATAGTTTTTTAAAATGTTTTGAATTTTTATATTTTTCCGTTTGCATCTCAGCTTAAAAATTGTTAGCAATTTTGTTGTTTGTCATTTTTATGTTTTACATATATATTTTAGAATATGTCAACACTCGTTTTTCTCACGATTCTCTATGGTCTCTGTCTCGACTTGGACTCGACCCTCTATGGTCTCGACTCGGTCTCGACTCTCTATGGTCTCGGTCTCGACTCTGACTCAACTCTCTTTGGTCTCGGACTTGACTCTTTTTCGTCTCGGTCTCGACTCGGACTCGACTCTCTTTGTTCTTAGTCTCGACTCGGACTCCCCTCTTTTTAGTCTCAGTCTCGACTTGGACTCGATTCTCTATGGTCTCGGTCTCGACTCGGACTCGACTCTCTATGGTCTCAGTCTCGACTCGGACTCGATTCTCTATGGTCTCGGTCTCGACTCGGACTCGACTCTCTTTGGTCTCAGTCTCGACTCGGACTCGACTCTTTTTGGTCTCAGTCTCGACTCGGACTCGACTCTCTTTGGTCTCAGTCTCGACTCGGACTCGACTCTTTTTGGTCTCAGTCTCGACTCGGACTTGACCCTCTATGGTCTCGACTTGGACTCGACTCTCTATGGTCTCGACTTGGACTCGACTCTCTATGGTCTCGGTCTCGACTCAGACTCGACTCTCTTTGGTCTCGGTCTCGACTCGGACTTGACTCTTTTTGGTCTCGGCCTCGACTCGGACTTGACTCTCTATGGTCTTGGACTCGACTCTCTTTGGTTTCAGTCTCGATTCGGACTCGACTCTCTTTGGTATCAGTCTCGACTTGGGCTCGACTCTTTTTGGTCTCAGTCTCGACTCAGACTTCACTCTTTTTGGTCTCAGTCTCGACTTGGACTCGACTCTCTATGGTCTCAGACTCGACTCTCTATGGTATCAGTCTCGACTCGGACTCGACCCTCTATGGTCTCGGTTTCGACTTGGACTTAAGTCTTTTTGGTCTCGGTCTTGACTCGGACTCGACCCTCTATGGTCTCGGTCTCGACTCGGACTTGACTCTTTTTGGTCTCGGCCTCGACTCGGACTTGACTCTCTTTGGTCTCGGCCTTGACTCGGACTCGACTCTCTATGGTCTTGGACTCGACTCTCTTTGGTTTCAGTCTCGATTCGGACTCGACTCTCTTTGGTCTCAGTCTCGACTCGGACTCGACCCTCTATGGTCTCGGTCTCGACTCCGACTTGACTCTTTTTGGTCTCGACTCGGACTCGACTCTCTTTGGTCTCAGTCTCGACTCAGACTCAACCCTCTATGGTCTCATCTCGGACTCGACTCTCATTGGTCTCGATCTCGACTCTCTATGGTCTCGTCTTGACTCGGACTCGACTGTCTTTGGTGTCAGTCTCGACTCGGACTCAACCCTCTATTGTCTCGGTCTCGACTCGGACTCGAGTGAGCTGGTCTCGACTAAAACACTGCTGGAAATGCATCATCACATGTTGTCCAGTTGTCCACATGTTTGTGTCCATCACAAAAGGTTCCAGTTTGGAAAGGACAGTTTGTGTTAATATGCGCTATAG